>NW_009628512.1:49188-70940 GCF_000690535.1 Cariama cristata
CACACAGCTGCCTTCAAGTTGCTGCTACAGCAAGCAAGGCAATTTTACCTCTTAGGTCAGCTAGCCAGGTTGACCCCTCACCTTTGACAGTGATCTTTATCTAGACTCCATCTTAATTATTTATCTCAGGAAGGTCAGAAAGAAAATGCCTCTCTCAGGACCCCTATTGCTTCACCCTGTATAACTTGTTAAAATGCAAGTTCTTTGAGGATGGTAATTCAACCAAGCCAGCTAAGAAACCGCTGTATCACTTTTGTAACAATTAGGAAATGCTGATGTTTAGAAAACTGCTTTCAGCTCACAACTGTCATTCTTAAACCTAGCAACTGAGAAACTTTTCTCATAGAACTGTAAGACTCAGAAGGGCCAGTAGATCTTTGCTATTAAGAATGCAAAAGATTTAAATAATTTTGAAATCCATTAACATATTTTTTGCCTCAAAGTTTAAAAGTTTAGCACAGACAAAAACCTCAGATAAAATAAAATTTAAAAACTCTAGGAAAACACAGGTAACAGTTACATAAAGAATTCTTCAGAAACTTCAATAGTATTAAAGCTGTAAGAGTTGTAAGTGAAGTTTTAGTAAAGTTATTAAAAATGTAATACTTCATCTTCCTTGCAAGAGTATTTCACAGCATAATTTAAGAAAAGCCACACACACAATAAAAGGAAGAAAAAGGAAAAAAAAAAAGCCTGTAGTAAAAAACTGGGGTATAATTTTCTTCAATCAACTCCAACTCATGACTGCAATTACCCCAAATCTTTCTGAACCTTGCTGTGATACACCAGGGACAGGTCTTGGAGCCTCTGTGGGTGGCAACCTTTCATCTGCCTCTCAAACTGTTCTTTATTGTAAGGTTTCAAATTAGTGCTAGCAGCAATGAGCAAATTTGATAATTCGATCTCAAATTAGTTAATGTAATGTGCCAGGAACCACTAACTAAGGCATTGCAAAGATGAAAATGTATCTTTCCAGACTCAGGATGCAAGGTTAACCAGCCTGACATTTCATATTTGAGAAGTTGCTTTTTATTTTAATTAAAATGAAATTTTGCTTTAAATGTTCCCCCTTTCTTTCCCTGCAGTGTATTTTTCTCATTCTGCACGGAAAAACATACTATAAATAGATGAGGCACACATTCTTTTGTGATACTACATAAATTGTGTCTGACCCAGATAGCTGTGAATTGGGTGGAAATCATTAGGATCATATGTACTGACCGAGCCTTTGTAGATAGTAAAGTTAACTGAGGATATGTTTCCATGGCAGCTTTCAATGAAATGAGCCAGTGATTCGCATTTCAGATCCTTATCTCCAGTTTACTCAAAGTCATTTGTTCTGGAAATCAAGATGAAATATTTAACAAAAAAACAGACATAGAGTTTTCCAGTGATTCTTGGTTTTGACAAGGTTGGGACTATGAGGGCATTTCATTACACCTTGGTGATGTTGCTTCTCTTTAAAGATAAAGCCAGAGAGACCAGCTTTGAACTTTATGTACTTTTGTTTGTCTCGGAAGAACTTCTCTTCTACCTCTATGCTCACTTTTTCTCTTCAGGGTAACTAAATGATCTAGAAAGCTCACACCAGTCCCCGTCTGCAACACCCATTTCATGTCCCAGCAGGACAGACTTTTCCAGCCTCTGACCCCATGCAGCAAATGCATCAGATGCATCAGATGCAGCAGCAGGTCAGTTTGCTGCACGATCTGCCGACCAGGAGCACCCACCCTACAGGACCACAGAGCCAAGGTGTCCTCCTAACCTAATCCTGAAGGATGGCATCTGTTGGGGTGCAGGCTCAAAGGATTTTTCTTGAGGTAAAGGGTGATCTGAACACCAGCCTCCACCACCCCTACTCCTCAGGGTGCAAGTTCTAAGGTGCATGGGTCACGAGCTTCTCCTCCCTTCTATGTGTGCTGCCTACAGCCCCTTCTCCTCCATACATAAGTAGGTATTTCCATCCTACTGTGTAAGAGCTGTTAGCCTCCCTTCAGCCAAATAAAAACGTCATTATTTAGACAGACTGCGATATTAAACAAGGGAGTTTGAGAGAGCCCCAAGTGGAAGTGTCTTAAAGCCACTGGGAAGGAAAAGTATACGGGGAGAAACATGTTCGAGACCCTTCTCTGAAACCATCTGTGGATTTCTGACATTTTAAAATTATCTTTCTTTCAGTTAAAAACATCCATTACAATTGACCAAATCTGTGATTAGTTTCAGTCTCCTCAAATGGAACTTTCTGGTGAATAAACAGTTTTTAACATTTAAAAAAAAAAAGTTGTCATAGTCTGGAGTACCAGCAGGTCTGTCTGGACTAGATGAGCACAAGTGGTATAATAAAATGTGTAAAACTTTCCAAAAACATATCACAGACACTCTCAGTTAGGCTAACATAGGAAGCTTCAGTTCTTCCCTACGCATTATTCTACATTACAAATACAGGTCATTGTCTAAACTGGATTTGTATTAACTGGCAGATTTACTCTAATACATTTATTCTAATAGTATGAATTACATATCAATCTAGATAAAACTTGAGACAAGACAGATGAGTTGAGGCTCCACCCAGGAAAACTAACTCCCCATACCAAATCTACTTCATTTGTTGTTTGGTTTATTTCCTTTTTGGTTTTGGCTAGGATGGAAAGATATTTGCTGGAGGGAAAGAAGTGAATAGACATAAAATTCATAAACCAGCAGTTCTGCAAGACACTTGGGAGCAAACGCCTGCTAGGCACGACCCAGCCTACCCTTGCCCAGGGGAACGCTTGCGTGCAGCGAAGTTACCTCCAGCATTCAAACGCTGGGCAGTTTGTTTTAAACTATGAGAAGCTGTGAAGCAAATTGTGGAAGTTCAAATGGAATGAAGGACTGGAAAGAGTTTGAAAAGCGTCACTGTTGCACCAGACTCCACACCTCAGTCAGAGCTGAAAGGCCTCTAGCCCGGAGCCGACTGACAGATGATTCTCCCCTGAAATGTTTTAAAGCGGAACAGAAGACGTTCTTTATCTGTGTGGTCTGAGCTCATTTACTCCAGGAGAAATCTCCAGCTCCTGCCCGACTGAAAGCCAGGTCTTGTTCTCCCATCTGATGGATGAATGGAATTTAGAAGTTTGATACTGTCCCCTGAGATGTCATTTAAATCCACAGATACATTCAGCAAGCAGGTAAAGTTGTAATGTCATTCCACAGGCTCATCTCTCCGGCTCCCCACCCCCTTCCTCTCACATATGAGCCTGTCTTCACTTTTTCTTGTTGTTATAAATCACAGCACCTCTAAAGGAATTATCACATTTTCTTTCTTTGGAGATGTCTGTCTGGTTTTGTATGTTTTGCTGTGAAGCTATAAAACAGAAAAGCAAGTTCACACACACACAGCTTCTTAATCACCTGTCTACTAAAATGAGCTATGAAAAACCGCTTTGTTATTTTTAAGCTCTATAAACAAAGAAGAGAAAGTAAGAGCTACTGCCACTTCTTATTGCAAAGTTGTACCAATGTAAGCTACAGAGTGTCAGCTTTCCCGATTACTTCTGCAAGGTGGGAAAAATACAATTCAGTCAGTACTTAAGATTGGCAGAAACAGCATTCCTTTATGACAAACTTACCCATCTTCTTGAAATTCAAATACTAATCACAAGCTCTAGCCTAAACTTTGGCAAAGCGTTTATGGCAGTTTGATTTATTTTGCCTGTTCCACTGCTGCTGTAGATTCAAAACTCTGAAAGCAAAAGAATGCAGCAAAGCAGCAGCAGAACAGAAGCAAGTCCTTTTTTTTGGAGCAAATGACTCATTTGCCGTATTGACATCCACATAGATTCTTCTCCAAAACAGATTGCGCTCTAGGGTAACTGCTACTGAACTTGATATAAAAGAAATTCTTCCCAGTATAGCAACATATAGAACATGAGGGGCTACTGCATCTGATTACCCAGCAAAGATGTGTGCTCATTCAGTCCATCCCAAATCAGATAGCACTAGCCTGCACATTTCTCTGTGTCTGTGAGGTTACCTTCGCTTTATCACAAAAAAGCGTTCCAGGACAGTTGGAGCTGCTACTGTTGTAATCCATCCAAGATGAATAGTAGAAAAGCCTGAAATAAAACCCAAGCTTCCTGTCCCATGTGTCTGCCAGACTGCTGGTAAAAGGTCAGGGGCATCCTCACTCCAGACTGGTAATTGCAAGAAACGAAGGAGGTGAACCCTAACCAGCAGATCAAAGGAGGAGAGGAAAGGAGAGGATTTTACAGGGAACAGACTGACTACAGGGAAAAAACATTAGGGAGGAAAAAAAAAATCTTGTAATAGAAAAAAGCCAGTATAATTAGCATTGCCTCCATGAATCAGTCAGATACCAAATAAAACTTAGCAGATAACTAAATATAATGATCACTGGCCAACTGTTTATTCCTATTAAAGTAGAACATGCTGATGCTTTATTTAAGCAAATTTTCTCTGTAAGTTGTAATGGCCAGTCATGTACAAGTGCTGGGAAAGGAGCCTTTCATTTATTGGGAAAAAACCAAAACTGCAGCAAGATTAGAATCTTCACAATCCTCAGAAAATTTAGTGCACACAAGATCTGAGAGACCAACAATTTGCTAGGACATCCCAGGCAACTGTCACAGCATCGACCCTAAACCACCACTGTCTGAACCCAGCCTTATCAGTTACGCCCAAGCAGGTTTGCTCTCTGCCATGTGTTATTTGGAGTCAGGGAAGGAACGAGATATCCAGTTTCATCCACAATGTCCACAGATGCATAAACCAGAATTTGAACTTAACAGACCAGACCACACTAAACACTGCACACGCCTTTCGGTCCTTCCCTCCTCCTATCCAGATCCATAGTTCCTGTGGTGCCTGGTCCCTCCGACGCCGCTCAGATGGTGCACACCTAACAGCATCCCCATGGGGCATGGCCAGAGGACTCTGTACCTACCACCTTCAGTCCAAACTCGCTTCTACTTTCGTTCCTTTTAAAAAGCTCGGAAATTCCTTCTAAGCAGAAAAATTAATGCTTTCTCTCTCTCAAAGCAGGCACAGTACGGCCGTAAATGCGAACATGGCAAAGACAGTGTAAAGTGCCTGCCTTCTCAGGCTATACGTTAAAAGGAATTCCCTCGCTTTCAGCTCTGTGTATTTAATAAACTAATCCATTAACGACATTTCCTATTTAAATGAACAAGATTATGCAACTAAACAATATTTTGCAAGCAAAATGGATAATAAATCATGCCTTTGGAAGTGCTAATGGTGCTCACATTTATTCCTATTAATACTTCCTGGTTTTGAAAGCTGGGCCAAGCCAATTCCAGAGATCATGTATTACAAACTTTCCCGCTGAAGGACTTGGGTTCCTCTAGGCTTGATTCCAGTTATAACTGGCAGCTAATACTTTCACACATTCACAAATCCCTAACTCCTCCCCAAGAGCAGAAGAGAGCGGAGAGGTTTTGGCTTGGGTCAGCAGATTTCGGAGTGTGACAGAAATGAATGGGAAGTGATGCAGTCCTCTTTAAACATTAGGCTCTACCAGCAAGAGCTCTTCATAAACGTATGTTCTTTACGTTATACGCTCATATATATAGGCTTACACATCTGCACACCTATGTAATGCCCTGCAAAAAACAAGTCCTAAAATTAATGTACAGAAATGCAGCATTACAAATTTTCTTTCAGTTCCATAGAAGTACCACTAGATGACTCTAAATAAAATGCCTCTGTAAAAACTAACCAAGCCGTTCACAAACGTCACAACTGTGTAGCATTCAAGAAATGTTTGCAACAGACACAAGTATGAATTTGAAATGGGCATAGACTGGAATTTCGTATTTCCTGAGCCCAGACTACCTGGGTCCAGGTAAGACCAATTGGAGAAACCCCTGAACGCTGGGTGACTGGGTAGGAAGGCAAGGGGAAAGGAATCCCTTGGTAACCAAAATCAAAAGAAGTACAGCTTCTGTTTTCAGGGAACAGAGCTAGAGTCTCGCACTGGGTGAGGTTAGTGGTAGTTTTACTGTCTCCTAACAGAACCCAGATCACATAAGAAGGATCCAGGAGAATGCAAGATACCACAAAGAAATGGCCGAAAGCTTTAGTAGCTTGCTATGCGTTCACATGCAAGCGTTGAATTTCATCCCTCAGTAACCTTTGTACACGAGCATCACTCAGTAAATGGGAGAAGCAGCATTATCTAACAGACTGAACAGGAGAACACAATGCAGGAGCACCTCAGAACGACACCATTTGGGGTTTTACCACTGACTTCCCAGTCTGCCTTTAGCCAGTCACTGCATCTCTCAGAGTTTCTGTTTACTACCTGGAAGAAGCAATGCTAATACTTGGGGGTTTGATAGGGGTAACATGGGAATTAGCTGATGTCTACACAGTCCCTTGAAAATGGAAAGAGACAAATATGTCTTCAGGTTGAGGACAGGAAAGAATTTGTTTATTCCTATATTGCTATATCACATAATACCTTAAATCTAGCCTCAAAAGAAAGCTTCACAGATGGCATCCTAACCATCGTATACACACTACCAAATAAACTCAGAAGAAACTCAAAACTCTAAGCATCAATCAGTGATCATCAGATGCACCAAGTCTAACACAGCGAACTTATGAACAACAAGTCTATGAGGTGCAGGAAAGGATACTGTTTCATAATGACTCACAAGAAATTTCTTGAAAAAAATATTTCAGTTTCCCACACGTACTCCATGTTAGTATACATTGTGCATTGTAAAATACTTCTCCACTGTATCTGACAACACCTATATCCAAGACCCTCAAGCACCTTTCAGAAGTTATTTCTGGAAATGTTGAATTTCATAACAGCAATAAAAGGAAAACATTGTTGTAGCCAAAATAAATGTCTATTTGGAACATGTTTAAAAAGCACTGGAATATTTGTGTAAGTTTGAAATACTAGCCTTCACAGAAGAACAGCCTGACTGTTGAGAGATACCAAGGAGCAGGATAAATTTATAAAGACCTCATAGTTGATTTGTCTGTTTAAAGGAAATGCTCATTAAGATAAAAGTCTGAATTCTGATTCTTTTCCAGTCAAATCAGAATCCAGTTCTATCCTCTACCAAATCAGTTACAAAGCATGAAATCTAAACCAACAGCTAAAAAAAAAAGCCTCAGCACTGCATATTTTGATCAGGTTGCTAAAGACCCAAGTTTATGTTGCTCACAAGGTCAGCTAGCTGAAAGCACACAAAAGCCTTCATGTGTCATCCAAGAAACACAGGCACAGGAGATGTGAGATCCCAACAAGGATGTGCAAAAATATTCGCAATTCAAGCAAAAGTGTGTGAGAAAACTGTAGTTTCAAGGTTCCACCAAAATCAGACTGAGTTTAAACGTGTTTTTTTTCTATGGGGAAAAAAATAATAATCTGTCACAGTTGTAGTCACTTTACATCTGCCTAATGAGATCAGAAAAAAGTGTTTTGGTCCGTGCAAGGGCCAATGAGATCCAGTCCAGAAAAGCTCTGATCTTTCATGCTAAATGTGACAGTCCAACTGTGCATTACAAAGTAAATATTTCTTAGCTCAAGTCTCCCTTTCGGTCCGTAGTCTGGTATGTAAGTGAAGCTCAGAGGCAGGAAGGAACGGGGCAGATAGCAGGAGAATAACATTTGCTTAACAAAGTGAAATACACTCCCTCTGTAAACAGCCCTTATACGTGTTCCCCCCCTCCCCAAAAAAGGGTAGCAAGACACATATTTAAGACTCTAACTAGTGTAATTTCAGTTATATTGTCTGAACTAATTTACACTACGATCTGGACCAACGGCGCTTCAAACTCCCTCCCTTTTTCTTTTGCTTTGAGACTCAGCACTCAGACCTGGCAAACCTTTTTACTTTATTTTTTCCTTTTCCAGAAAGAAAAACAGATGACAAAATAGATCAACTCTAGAAATATACTGTATGGGTTCAGGGCTTTTTTTAAATAGAAACAACAATAATGCTTCTCTCAAGCTAGGAACGGGTATCTAGGAACAGTGGAATGACTGTTGTAGGAGTGAATCTGGTTTTCATTAGAGGGAAGTGATGGGTCCAATTTCTGCTCGGGACTGTTTGCTTGCATCTCTTGTTTGTGTTCTGCATTGGCAGTTAACCCTTTCAGCGATGGGTAGTGGAGCCTGCCATCCTGGTCCCACCCATCCCTGGCACTGCACACCCCAGGGTAACGGGCTGACTTCGGGCCCTGAAGTTGACACAGAACAGTATAAAATTACTCCAGGTAATGTTTGTAGCCAAATTTAGTGGCTAGGGAAGCTTTTGTCTTTGGTCTCAATTTGGAAGGAATTTAGACATTGATTAGGGGCTAGAGAGATTATTTTACAGAAAAAGAAAAAAACCTCCAACCTATACTTACAGACATATATATACTCACATCTATAAACTGGCTAAAGTTGCATGCACACAGATTAAGCCCAGCTTGACTTTGCATGACGAGGTGGCCTCCAGGTGGATTTAGTACTTGTGAAAGCTGCCGTGAAGCGACTGACCAAGCAGGTTCAGAACCATCACGGCCCCAGCCAGCCTCCAGAGCCCACTCCCTCCTGCCAGGGGAGGACAGAAGGGATGTCCCTCTCGGCGCTGCCTGCGTACCTCAAGAAACGTTACACAGTAATGAACTAATTATTAGGGAGATACCAACTCAAAGCCAGCAGTGAAAACTTCCGAATTGATAACTTCTATTTTAAGACACTAACTTAAATTATATATTTACTGATTTCATACTAGCATCTTAGTATATCAGCACATACTAATTTTACCAGTAAACTGTTATTCCGTATCCAGTCCAAGTTTCACATTCTCCAGATAAAAAAAAAATCCTACAGTTACACAATGGTAACGAATTACTGGATTAATGTCACTTATTTTTCTATTCACAAGTTTCTATGCATTAACTGTCAAACTCTGCAATGTATTCATTACTCAGACCTACTGGTTTTGTGCACGTTTGTGAATACTTCTTGATTTAGAGATGCTTTTTGCAAGCAGTTCATCTCAAATTTAGTTCTTATTCCTCGCATTGATAAAAACTCCCATATCTGACTAACTAAAAATGAGTGTCATCATTAAATTTTCACAAGAGAACAAGGCAAGCATTGAAATTTTCTCTATTTGTGAGTTAATTCATCAATATCAATACCATCATTTACAGTATTTATTAAAATGAGATAAATGAAGGCATATAAACAGAGTCAGCAAAAGATGTTTACAAACATAATTCCATTTTTTAAGGTATTCACTACACATATATCTCTCTCACTGAAGAGAATTTGGCCCAATATTGGCAAATCTTAATATTACTAAGCTATATTTATTCTCTCATCGGAAATGGGAGAGTTGGCACTACCGAAGCCGACAAGCTGAACCCCTCACACCTCTCGGGTCGCACCAGCAGTAGCCGCTGGGGCAGCCCGCTCTCTGCAAGGGAAGGGCTCAGGGGTCCCACGGGACCACAAGCGGTCGCTTTGCACCCTATGGCTCAGGCCCGGCAGACGCTGCCGGGACCGGGGCTCCCGAGCCAAGGCACGTTCACCCACCCGCTCTGCAGCAAGCACTGGCCAAACAACACACAAAGGTCTTGGATTTCAAAGGCAGAAAGATTTTTTTTTAAGGTGTCCTCAGGACTGCTTTGCAAGATGTGGACTGAAGTGTTCTGCCACTGTTTTTAATGTCTTAAAAGCAAGGCACCCCAATGACCACACACAGCAAGGTCTGCAAAATTCATACTGAATAGGCCGAAGGGGTGTAGTACACATCAGGCCCTGAAGGGAGGTATACAATCTCATTAAAAAATGGTAACTGGGTACTAGCACACTTTCAACCTAAGGATTTTTCAAAATGCATCCATTTTGCAGTAACCAGCCCAAACGAACGCAGTTATATGTGGCAACGTTTTTGTATGTTTTTCAGATTTCAGGGTAACATGAGCAAATCAGATCACCTGCAGCTGGTTACAAAGCCCTAAAACTTTCCTCATGGTAGTTTTATAAATAATATCCTACCTTTATATAGCACTGCTCACACCATACCCTCCCAAACAGGCCAGTGCAAACTTTGTGTTTTGAAACATGAACCTGATGGTTTCATTTCCTTTACAGACCTTGAATCCAGTGCAAATTGGCTGAAAAGTTTGCAAGCTCCAGGAGGGCACTAACGAAAGCTGCGGTGTTGATCTGAGAGTTAATTCTTATGGCTTATCATCCGTCTCATCACTGTGCCTGGAAAGCCCTGAGCCAGAGTGAGTTCCATTGTTCTGGCCGCTCTTCACAGACGCAAGCAAGCACAGTCTCTGCCAAGAGGAATTTATTGTCAAAGCCCCTTATTCTGCAGTAAATTAATTGTACACCCACACAGCACCCCACTGCAACACTGAAGTATTTTCAAGATGAGAAAAAATGTGGGTGAGAGACATGGAGCAAATAAGGAAAGAGGGTAAGATTATCAATGACAGACCGATCTGATATTACAGACTTCATGTACATAATAGAAGGGGCACAAAAGAAAATTGCAGTCAGTGTCTGGCCCTAAATATGAGAATTAGACACAACATGTACATAATGTCCAAGCTTTATTTATTGGGTCTGATTCACCTCCTGATTACATGGGATGGAAACGCTAAGCAGAACACACTAGGATAAAACATTTGCTTGAAATGAGATTTCCTGGCCTCTCCTCTTTTCTCAACAAGCTGTCTCTCCTATCAATCCCAACACCCTGAACTGGGAAGGCATCATTCATGAAACTACTCACAGAGTAGATTTTAGATACAGAATGACAATCTCACCCAGTTCAACAACCACCTCCACTAATCTTTAATCTGCTCTGAAGAGATCTGCCCTGTTTGCGTTGCCCTTAGCTCTATTCCTGTCTGTGAAAAACAGAGGAACCCCCACATCTCTGACCCCTCCAATGTCACCACCATCACAGCCTCAGAGCACAAATCTTAATAAATAAACAAGGGGAAAAAAATCAGTCTGTCAGAAGGCTTCTTGGTTAGATGAAACCAAAGATACTGTTAGCAAGCCACTAAACTAATACATGCAGAACACAAAGAAGATTAAAAGAAACTGTCACCACCTATTGCTAAAATTGTTTTCTACTCCACTGTTTCAGCGAGTCCGCAATTCACTGGTTCTCTGGAAGAAGTTATCTTGGAAGGAAAATCCTGCTCTTCCTTTTATTGGAGGGAAACCTCTTCGACATCACCACCCCCTCCCTTTACATAGAACACATTCTTGAAGACATACGCCACAAAAGAGCACCAAGACCGCAACAGCAAAAGGAGGCTTTCAGTTGTGTCCTTGCCCTTAGCCCAATCCTCAACTAATGTTTAGTATAACCATAGTATGTCAGGCTATAAAGTATTTATGGTAGCACGTACAAGGTAGCATTTCCCCCTCTTTGCCCTATGCCAACACATTCAGACTCTTCAAAGCAATGTATTGTATGCCTTTTTTCTGTTCGGATAATTCCTTGAATTACTTCAAAGACCTTTTGCTGCACTCCATATATTTATTATAAACTAGGTGTCTTAAGCCAAAAACATTAATTGCATCTTCTAGAAAGGAAAAAAACAACTACATTTACTAATGTATTCATTAAGTGACTGATTGACACAGCCAGAAACAGGGTTTTAAATTCAAACTGTAGAGGAGGACAGAGTGCTGGGAGTTTCTAGTATTCAGCTTCAGTAATCTCACCTCTCTGTGGTTTATCTCTGCAAGTCGGATAATTTATCCTCCTCATGGCAAGACAAAAAGGGAACTTGGCAGAGGGTGCAAGACAAAAGTAGACATTTTGTAACTGCTAAGTGCTAATGTTTCTGAAGATAATTTTTGCAAAAGGTTTCTAAACAGCCCCTGTCAGCCAAGTTGTATTTTGTTATTTCAAAGTGACTGTGGGAGTCTAATCCAGTTCAAACCCTTTGTAAATTTTAATGGAAATGTTCGTACACAGAGGACAAAAAAATGCTTAGCTGCTGTTAGATATTCAGGATATCTAAATCTAATTTGCACTCCTAATCAGCACTACAAACGCAGCAATGCCTGTTGTTTCTCTGTTTTCTTATTGCTATTTCAACTGTAGTATCTATTTTATATCAAAATACAGTTTTATACACAGCCATATATACAATTCTATATACAGATCAAAATACAGCTTTAATTAAGCACAGGGAAAAAAAGGCGGATTTTCTTAAAAAACAAAATAAACAAAACAATAGTATATTGCTCTAACTTACAAGTGTGTGCAAGTGTGGAGTAAAAAAATATTACCCCCATCAAAGACAAAGTGGGTTTTTTTACACTTAGGGAAGATGATAAACATCCTCATGGATGTTAAAGCCACGTTTTCCCTGAAGTAGGTGTGCAAAGTACCTTTTTCAGTCGAAAAGAAGGAATGAGAACTGACTGATTCTGCCTGGGAAAGAAGAGGACATAGGACCTGTGACAGAGCTCCCCTGACACCGAGAGACCTATGCGGAGAGGACATCACCATGCTCTGGCCCATCAGCAGCAAGGCATGCTTCCCAACAGCCGCTCAGAAGGACTAGAAAAAATCCTCAGTAAGAAATGTGAATGCTCAATGCTTAAATGGAATCAAATGCTTAGAGACATGAATTAAATACAATTATGTCGCTGAAAGACAGACAGAAAGCTACCGTACCCATTTTGCAGATAGCAAACTGAGGTGCAGAGAAGGACCACAGACGATCAGAGTCAGGAAACCGAAGAGTCTTGACCTACAATACTTTGCTCTAACTGCCTAATTTGAGTCTTCAGAAATTTTGGGCCTCACTAATTATGGATAATCCTACAAAAAATGAAGTTCATCAGGAACAAACAGAAGACCTCCTTCATCGTTCAGCTTGGAAAGTTAAGCAGACTGCAATACGTATTAGAAGACCATGTAATAAGGCATTCCTTTCCTATTCAATGTTTTAATACATTACTAGCTTTACGTTACCACAGTTATTTCTAAAGTTTGCTACATTTTTGCCAGCAACAGAGCAAACTTAAGTAGTAGCTGTAATATTATTAAAATTGCCATTTATTGAAACAATCTCACAGTAGGAAAGCAACCTAATGGATAAGGCCTGAATGTGGCCAGTCAAATTCAAGCAACTGCTCAGAGACCCCAAAGTTATAACTAGACTCGGACAACATCTCTGCTCGATCCATGAAGCCCTCTAATATTTCATCCCTTCTTCATTTTGCTATAGGGCTCAAAGCCCTCGAAAACAGTGCTCTGTTATGCACAGTAAGAAATTCCTACTTACATTGAACAGGTGAAGCATGCTTTATAGATTTCCACTGACTTGAGCTGGAGATAATATCAAGTAAGATTAATCTTAGTATTAAAATGTTGGCTTACATTTTGGAACAAAAATATGTTTTAAAGCAGAATTTATTTTTTCACTATGAACAGGATAAATGCAAATGCATCAATTCTACAACCTTAAAAGCACTTGTAACGTGAGAAATTAATTCATACCATCTCTCCCTGGAATTTATTTTAACAAATTCCTAACAAAACAACATAAGTTGTTTAAGCATCCCAGGCTGGTTCCAATCCCAGACACCCTCCTACAGAGAGTTAGGAAGCACAATTAGGAAAGAGCTTGCTGAGTACTTTGGATACAAAGTAAGTGTAAGTGTAAGTTGAGTACTTTGGAGCTCGGTTCCACATTGCTCCCCATTCTGCAAAGACATACGTACACAGACGTGCTTAAAATGGAGCTATCATTTGCAATACTGAGATGGAAGCGTTATGGTATGAAAATGAGTATGTATTTTGAACAAATATTTATATAAAAGCCTACACACAAAATAGACTTATTTTGCATAGTCCTTGCAACAGACAGAAACATTTCAGGACTTTGTCCTGCTGCATTTTGGGAAAAGAGCCACATTTCTTAGGGCTATCTGAAAAATGTAACCTGTAGGAGGAGTTTAAAGTTAAACTATTGTACGTGAAATGCTTTACGAGATAGATTAACACCTGCTTGGAAGCTGATTCGTAGTGAACGCAGAGGTTGTGCTTCAAAGATGGGGCAAGCCCTTTGGATGATGCAGCAGGCTGTCCAGCGCAGGCACTGACCACCTGCCCTGAGCACAAACAGGAACTTTGCCACGAAGGGATTTATTGAGTCACTGTTGGCTCCTCTCATACTGCCTTCTGCCTACAGAGCTACAGAGGAAAAAGAAAGGCTAAAAACCACAGTCCAGACTAAACAAAAGGAAGACGGGGAAAGTCCTAGTGCATTTCTCTAGGAAGCAGGATAACTGTATTTGCTGGAAGGAAAAGCTACAGAGTTCCTTCCATTTTAGGAAAAGCTTCTCCCTGTGAAAATAAAAATCCAAACACTCCAGAAAATAAGTACGGTGTATATGTTGTGTTTTGCTCTAATGCATGTATATATATAATCTTTCCAGAAATATTAAAGAATCTAATAGCTGCACACCTTGTATCGGGATCCCATGGGAACATGGTAAATAGAAAACCTGCTCAACAGCAAGTCTGAGCTCACCGACTGTCCCTTCTAGCAGTGCGAATACCTGCAGGGAATGCCTGTGTGCAAAGCAGTGCAGAGGAAGGCTCTCTCCGATCCGAGTAGCAGGATTTTGATAAGGTAAAAAGGCACAGCATGGCCAAGCTCCCTGAGCAATAAGCTGCATTATTTAACAGTCATGTATCGAGAGCCACGAGACATCACTTCAGAGAGCTGATAGGAAGGTAACTCCAGGAGTCATTCCCAGATGAGAGACAGGAATTCATCCCAAGGGTCCCGCTGCTCCCCTGAGGGATTGGGATGTGAAGAGTGTGCAACCAGCTCTGTCTCATCAACCCTGGGAGACCCAGTGCCTCGTTTCCTCTTACTGAGGTTTTGGGCAACCCAGCAGCCCCTATATAAATAGTGTAAATCAGGATGCTTCATTTCACTGTGGGTTTTAATTATTATCCAATTTTTTCCTGTTATGAAAGATCTCATTTCAAAATGAGTAATTTTGCTTTAAAGATGCCTAATGTCTTTTTACTTTATTTTCTCCCTCCCCCCTTTCTGGATGCAAAATTGCTAGTTCCCCAGCCACACTTGTTCCTTTCTTGCACTTCTTTGCACATTCAGCAATGTTAGTTTAGGAATACCCAAAAGGTGTTAAGAGTAAACAGGAAACTAAATTTACTGTCAGATGAAACTGCTGGACAATAGAACCCCTGACAGAAATTGAAGAGGACCATATTTTTTGTCTTATAAAACTAGAGAGGATAAAATACTAAAACCCAATCACCTAAGAACATAACAAATGGAGCAGAGGAATCCAGTCACTTTTTTCCACCTCTCAGCGCAGTGATACTGACCGAATATTCCTGAAAGAAAATATATCCCAGGGAAGTTGGTAATAGCACCGATACGTTTACATGTCTGGAAAAGTTCTCTGCTGATTGAGTGGCTAGCCAGGAAGCTACCTTGATAGAAAATATATCTGTGTATGTTTTCACAAGTACTTGTGCATATTATGCATAAGCAACATACACGTTTGAGTAGAGCAAATAGCTAAGGAGTAAATGCTTGGGGAATTCCCTTCATTGTGGGAACAGATTTTATTGTTCAAGTAACCACAAGTTAGAAACCACAGCTGAAGGTGGGATTGCCTTTGATTGGGTTTTAGTTTGGGTTAATGGTTAAAATTTCACCATAAAAAAAGGCCCATGAGAAATAATCGCAACTCTTAAAGGAAAGGAAACAGATGAGAAAGATGAATGGAGAATCTAAAGCAACCAGTACTCCGTGTTGCCAAGCTCCATATGCACAGAATTGCTCAAAAACCTATTCAACAAACTCTTTAAAAACAAGTCCCTAGTATCACTTCAGACAAACAGTTCCCCAAACCAAACATTATTCATGAATTTACCTAAACTGCATTCCCATATAATCACCAGGTCATGGCCTACATACCTTAATCTCTTTTTATTTATGAAGTAATAATGGAATTATATTTAAAGCGCAGAATCAAAGTTCAGCGCCTTTGATAAGTTTGCACTCTAACTTTGCCCCTGGCAATACTACGCCTCTTATTAATGCCTTGTCCTGGTTCATAGATGGATGAATCACTATACAGATATCAATACAGTTGTAGCCAGATACTATTATCAAAACCAGTGTCCATGGCAAGTCTAGAAGGTTTCATTATAATACCCTATGTAGGTGTGGGGCTGAGGTGCAAATGTTTGTGCTGATTATCATATCTAAGATCCCTGAATGTTTTCAGCTGTAACTGTTGTAATATGGATGACAAATTACTTGCAGAGAATCTCGAGGTCCACCCAGGTGCCGGGCTGTACCGACCCCACTCGCTGAGTACCAACCCCACTCACTGCACAAACTCCAGTATTGAAACAGGAGGAGAAATAAACCCCCAAATTGTACTCAGGAGCTCCCCCGACCATGTCAGTGCTTCTTGACTAAAGATCCTGTCAAGCACGTGATGTTACTGGTGTTTTTTCAATGCAGATTTTTGCAATTCTCTAAATATCATCCTTCAAAAAGACATTTTTAAGAATCTTAAAAATGCATTTATAAAAGTCTGAAGAATTCCCTAAAAAGCTCTGCAGTAGGAATACATAGAACGAAAATACTCTAAGCTTATTCTCAGTATAAATACAACCATATGCTGTGGATTGCTGTCATTTAAACAAAAATGTTTCGACAGTGAAAAATCTGGAGAAATGCTTCTGAATCTATCTAAAAGGATTATGAAATTGTTTCTAAGAATATATAACTGATAAATTTAATGACTATCTTTCAACCGTTTGTGTTCGTTTAAAACTATTTCAATATACTAGTGTGTAGTATCTTTCTTATGTGGGACGTCAAAATTCTAGATTATACATTCAACCTCAACAGAAAAGGATTAACTTTAAAACTATACTTTTCTTTGAAAAAATGATTCTTTTAAGCTGTCTCATGACAAGAAAACTCTCCTCCCCACCCCCAGCGGAGGGCACAAGATTACTATATCAGATTATTGAAATAGCGAGGCTGAGATTTCCAAATGGCTCCAGAGGAATTAGGCACACACTTCCCACTGGCTCACCCCTTGACTGGGCACACAATTCCTTCATACGCAATTTGAAATCTCCACCTGAGTTCCACACAGAGGACTGCACAAACAAACCTTCATGGGACTACTGTAGCGAAACCCACATTCATACCCAGAAACACTTCAGTTATGCAAACACTCAGGAGTTTTTACTACTCAACACCATCGTGCCATCAGACCTCAAATTCCTTTCCTCAGATGCTTCGTTTCTGGTTCATGAAGGGCCAGGGCTGCCCACTGCCGCGGGCAGCCCTCTTTGGAGGAAAATCAGCTACGGGTACACAAGCACGTACCGTGACAAAACTCAGAGACAAGCTGTCCGTCCAGCTCGCACAGGCTCCACGCTGCAGCGCAGAAACTAAAACTGACACAGGCAACTCACTCTGACACAGCAGAAGTGCCGGGCTATAAATCCCATTGTTTGACAAAACAATCTCAGGACAAATGCGACGGGAATACTCGTTCATTTCTCCATCCCCTGTTATCATGAGAAAATATCATATAAAGTAACTCTTGTTCGTGTCCTTTATCCTCGAATTTATAACTGTCTCAGACAGTGCAGTCAAGGGTGAAGGTTATTTGTGTCATACTTGCCAAGAAAGTGCCCCTTTCAACACTTAAGGAACACAGTCAAACTACAGATAAAGAAGCAGACAAAAAAGATTCTGTCTTTTTCAAGTATTATTTATCTCCTCTATGTTCTTTGTTTCCCTTATGATGGAGATACTAGCTAGAGTAAGATTCATGGACTTAAATCCTTGAACTCAAGTGTGTAATTTAATGTTCTCTCATTGGAAGCTAACATCAGACGGGAATACCAAGGGTCAAACTTGAAACTCACCCTTCTGAAACACTAAGGTGTTCTTTTTTCCTAAGAAATAGGTCTCAAGTTGATGCTCAAAAAAATTGTTTGATAAAACTAAGGTCAAAGCTTAATGCAAAATTCCCTGTGGGAAGCTCAGCTGGGCCAAATATTACTGTTACTTTCTTAGTTAGGTAAAGTTTGTCAATAAGCAAAGAGAGCTTATGGTAACTCCCAGTGTATTAAGTACAATATTTACACACACAGCCTAGGAGTTCAGGGCACTTGCCCATTTACAGTCTTGACTATTCAAAGCAAGCACCAGCCTCACAGGACTACAGACACCAAAACAGCTTCAGCCATCCAGTGTGATTAACCCTCTCGAAGTCCTCACCTTTTAAGTTTGTCCTGTGCCAACCCTGCCTGGAAGGAAGGACGGGCAGAAGGCCTCGAGGTGCTCATGGAGGAGCAGAAGGAGCTCGTCCTCAGGATTAAGTCTCACCTCCTTTGCTCTGCGTCAGATTCCCTGGCACAACAAGGCATCGCTTAAGTTTACGTGATGATTAGATCATTTTTTCCCCTCATGTCACAGTCGTTCACAAGACGATTCCCACTTCAAGCAAGAGGCTGAGATGCGAGAGGGAAGCCAGTGGTGCTGGTTCAGGAGAAGCGGCCTTCTGCCCCACTGCCCCGCTCGGGGGCCGGGCCCTCTCCTAATAACACTGGTAAGACAGTTAATAAGACTCCCGATGAATGATTAGTATGGATTTCTGCACTGCTAATTTCCGTAACTATCACTCTTTGAAAGACAGCTCCAGGGATTTTGGGTCCGGGGTGCCTCTGTCTCTCCAAACACAGAGCTGCATTATATGACACAGTTCAAATTGGCGTATCCCATTTCACTGATTTAATGTGTGCTGCACTTTAAAATAATACAATATTTTGAAACATGCAACTCCTTTACTGATACTGTCTGTGCCTAAAAGCCTTAGTGCAGCTCCAACAATGGCTCGTATCTTACTCTTCTGAAAGTAATACAAAGCCTTGGCATGTGCATCATGCTTTTTTATCCGTCGCTTTGAGACTTCATATGGAGATCTCCTTCCCTAAGGAGAGCCGGCCCTTCCTCCCAGCTCTGAACACGTGCTCCCACAGCCCCACGAGTGGCTTTCTCGGTTGTCGCTGCATCGCTGTTATGGCAGGGTCGCATTCAATTGTCACACTCTTAGAAACACCAAACAGTCTCTGCCTACCCTTTGCAAAAGGAAATGGCAGCCTGTTGATTCTGAAACAAGCACACGAGAGCACGCACGGGTTTTGAGCTGTTCTCACTATCACGCATACGCCCAAGCAAGGAGGAAAGCATCTGGAACTTTCTGTTAACCAAATTTTTTTCTGCGATGCAGAGGGATTTGGGACAACAAACTCCATGCAAATCAGCAAAGCAGTGAACAGAAACTGTGCTAATGCAAAGCAAGAGAGAGATGTCCGTTGTTCTTTCACACACACATACTCATGCCAGGCCCACCCGGACCCCTCCTCAGGAAAAAGGTTATATTTAGGCCAAAGCAGACATTTTGACACAGTTCAATTTTGCCAACAACTTGTTGGACAGGTTTCTCATTCATTCTATTGTAAAACAAAAATACACTTGAATGAATTTTTCTCCATCTATCTATTCATCTACATACGTACAGACACCCTCACTCAACTGTGATTTTGGAAGAAGCAAAGCTGAACCTGTCCTGTAAGTTTTAGTTTTTGCAGAATACCTTTCCTATGATAGCGACCTCTTTGAAGCAGAATTTCCTGTAGTGGTCATCAACCCCAGAATTATTATTAGGAATTTAACCTGGGATTCTGGAGGTAAACAAACAAAAAAATACCCCAAAACCACAAATGTATTAATTATTCAAAACTGCTACTGCTGGGTTTAACCAGTCCTCCTGAATCCTAGTAAGAATTCAAGATTAAAGCACAAAGTGAAACTTTAAGGGGTATTTCTGCATATAGATTACACTATGTGTAAACTACTTTTGTATTCTATTAAACAAACTGTATTTTCATAAATTACTTATTGCCATTTTTGTACTCAGCCTCAAGAGTACTCTGTATTGGAATATGGCAGTGAAAATACCTGAAAGCTTGAGACAATGTCCAAGTTCCTGTCAGAATGGAATGTAATTAGTGCAAATTAAGCAGCATCCTGAAAAGGAGGAGGTCAGAGAGAACTGGCAGGGTTGAACTGGGTCATTACAAAGCACTTTCACATCAAGGCAAGCAGGAGGGATATGGAGTTACCTATTGCCACTGTAGTTCGAACGCTGTCTCTGTATCCCAGATGTGCTTTTCCACACAGAATAGGACCAGGATCCATCAATTGTATCAGCAGCAGCCAAAAAGCCACCAGTTAAAACTGTAAAAAATCAACGCAGTTGTTCTTTTCTTCTCCTTTTAGATTTTGCTTTTTAAAATTGGAGAAAACTAAGTGGATTTATCAAAGCCCCTTGGACTGTTACATTTTCATGCTTGGTTTTGTGACATTAGATGGCTTGGGAGGAAAAGACTTAAAGTCTATTTATCCACAAATAGATATGTTCAAGCAAGATACCACAAATCCACTCTTAAACGTCCACTGTTTGTCTAGTCTGTAGGCTTGGAAAAGATGCCCTTCTTAGGTCATTTCAGTCTCGTGAGTAGTCGTTGATCTGTCTTCAAAGATTTCAAAAAATTTACTTCACAGATGACATCAGAACATTAGACCAGGATTTTAGAGACACATACGCATATGCATACACACTTGCACTCAGACATAGACACATATGTATCTAGGGAGATACATCTATCAGTGCTGACTCCTGGGGATTAATCTTGCAGGTAGGTATCAGTTGTTGGCAACCCATGTCTTCTGGGTTAGAATTTCTACAAGAACAGGCTCCGTCCCGCTATGTTTGGGTAAGAGGGATTTTTCATGACATGCTTTGCAGCCACGCGCTCGAATTGTTAGGCATCCTGAACAACATTTCTTTACAAAGTGCTAGGTGTTGTAAGATTATCCTCTTTAGCATTTACTACCATGTTTAAGTCATTTTCACTAACAAAACTGTTCTAAATTTCTGTTAGTGCAGTAAAACTCAAGAGTTTTTTCTGTTCAGTGAGCACAGAGCTTCTCACCTGCAGAAAAGTACTTCACATGCCTGAGAGCCTGCAGACGAGATTGTGATGGGTCTTCTACAGAACAAACGTCCCAGAAGAAAATCCGCGCCGTACTGAGATTTTGAAAAGGTACGCAATGTGTTAGGCATCCAGCTCTTACCAAAAGGCAATGGGATGTGGAGCATATCATTCTCCCAAGCCAATGTGAAATTTCTGGCAAAATTGCCTCAATGTGGTAGCTGTATGTGTTTTGAATGCAACTGAATTAATTTTGACACGCAATACTGAAAACGGACATCATGGTGGATAATCTCCCTGGCTGTTTTCTGTATAAGAAGCACGAACACCCATCCCTTCTCACAGACCAAAGACAGCTTCTGCAAATTATTTCCTTCCGTCACACTGGAATTTTACGTACCAGAAAAAGCTGCGGGGTGTGTGGGATGAAGGTGAGAAAGATAACTCTGAGTACGTCACACATGGGTTTAGGTGAGCTTTTCATGTATTTCTACTCAGTAGCTGCACAGAGCAAGATCTCAATGGCATAGACTTTTTCTTGTGTCTGACAAAACACCAAAAAACCCCTCCAGCATGACAACAAAAAATAAATATCAAAAGAACATTTGAAGAGCTCAATAAATTGATCATATTCTGCTG
>NW_009628512.1:70971-74873 GCF_000690535.1 Cariama cristata
CCCTTGTAACGATAGTACCATTTAAATGCTAATGTCATTTTTAAAAAAGTCAATTACAGGAGTTTTAAAGTAATGGAGTCAGCAGTCTTGATGTAAATCTGTTATATTAATCTGCTCTGTACACTGTATCCATGGGCACTGATGCATTCACCCCCTTTTCCCTGGAGGTAATGTTCCCTCGCAGTGGTACCAGTAATTGAATCAAGTTGATACAGACACCAAAAATATTGTAAGTCTTGTAGGTAATGAAAAGCATATGTTGATAAAGCCAGTTGCTGTATTTTTGGATAGAAGAGCACTGACATTTGGGAAGTTCAAAATTAGAATTAACCCTTTGATGATTAAGTGACCTGAAATCGTCTTTATGAACTCCGCTAATTTCACTAAGAAAAACTGCTTGAAATCTGCCATGAGACAGCTGAGATCCTTTACCTCCCATTTCCCCTGCTTATTTCCAATTAAAGTCACTTCCACAAAGCATGAGTTTTTTCAAAATTTTTTCAAACTGATTCAGATGAAACATATGAGCATCGGAAAATAAACATTGCTCAGGTTCAAATTAATTTCTCTGCCTTTTTCTCAGGCCTAACTGAAGTTGGAAAGTCACACCAAAAGAGATGTTTGGATTGCGCTTCTCACGTGCAGGTAAAATGGATGTAGCAGAGAACTCCAGGGGCCAGCCCCTACTCAGCAGATTTTGGGTGCAGTTCTAAACTGAATACACTCGGATAAATCAGGCATCTGCAACCAGAGGTTTGTCACCTCTCAAACCAACTGTTGCAGGTGTATTAAAATAAAAATAGCCTAAGAATGTCCCATAAATTAATGGAAAGCAAGCTGAAAATGCAAGAAAATGAGAATGTGTTCCTTGTGTTGTGCTATATTGCAATACATTGTAGAGTATTTGCATTGAACTCAATGCACTCTCTCATACTGGCAGCCTGCTATCTGTAACCGTCTGTAAAGCATGGTACACACAAATGGTGTTTAGAATAATCAAATAAACCCGAACCAGAAGAAACTTACATGTAACATTTGAAGAGGGACTTTTAGTTGGGAACGAACTTGGATAAAGCCCAACATTTTGCAATTCTTCCGTCCATGTTTGCCCAAAATGAACCACTCAAGTTATTTAGACTAAACCAGAAGTGGCTCTTTTGCACACAGCGTACAGGAACTAAGGGGGTTTATAACGAAGGTTTCCCGGGCCCGCTCAGAACCCCTTCACTCGCAGAAGTGATCACTAATGATGCACATCCCCCTGTTGAACTACCCCGGGGTTTATGACCTTACTGACTCACAAATCCCTGTTTTAGGAATACATACTGGTAACATACATTAGCCATTAATAACTTTTAAATCAGTTGCATCAATGCGAAGACTAAAGGGTTAGCAGTAATGTGCCGTAGAAGATTGCCACTTTGTGATCTCTCATCTTCCCCTGCAGCAGAAATATGGGGCCTGATTCATCTGCGGCTGCTGCCCTGTTAAGGTAGCTTGTTGTGCCAATGTACCGATTAGTCTTCCAGTTTGGAGAACTGGGGCCAGAAGAGTGAAGTGCAGAAGGTGGTCGCTGCTCAGACTTCCACCCAGAAGCCTGCAGTGGGGTTCACATGGATCTACAGACATGCAGTCTTTGCAGCTCCCACAACTCGTAAAAGCTGAAACATCCCTCACGTTAAGATCGATCGATTTTGGTTCATGAAAATAGGAGATTATGAACGTTAGGAGAGAGGCTGAACTCCCTGACTGATGACTTGGAAGTACTATAAACACACCTACACACACCTGTGCCTTTGCCCACATATGTGCACAAATGCACAAAGAAGTATGATCATTTATGACCAAAGATAAAGCCTTCTGAGCATTTCCAGACAATAAGAGCTATAAAAAATAAAAGACTAAACAAACTTATTTTTGTAAGTAGTAATAAGTGAATTGCATTCACCATTACTCTGAAACAGAAAGAGTACTTCCAGATAAAGAAAATTACCATTGAATACATTTAACTTGTTATATAAACATGTGGCTGGTTTTGCTATTACGAAGGGGCTGATTAACGGTTCATCAGGATTTTCCTGCTTCTGCCCTTTGTGAATTAATTTTCAAGTGCAGGTCTAATAAAATTTTAGCAAATGTCTCACACACATGCCATAGAAATACTTCCAGTGCCATTATAAATCTGAACCATTTGGAACAGGGTACTCACAGTTATTTTGTTAGCTTAGGGCCTTATTCTGCTATGGTTCAGGGGTTAAAGGGATCCACATAATATTAAAACAAGGTTCAGGCAGCTCCAACTTAACCACAAATTCAGAACATGTCTAACAGGATTTCAACATTCTCAAAACCTGGAACTTTTCCCAAAATACTGCAGGCTCTAATATCTTGAGAAATCAATCTAGAATTTCAGAAAAATTTCGTTACTACCAAAGCCACTTGATATCTGTATTACAGCCTTTTCCTTCCGTGTTCCCACTCCACACAGGGCAGATGGAACAGGGGGCTGGTATCCTCTGGCCTGGCTCTCACGGCTGCGCAGAATAATGTCACGGTACCATCTCTCCTCTCGGAAGACACCCCCAAATACAGCAAGGAATATATAATCATACAACAAAGCAAAAAATTCCACGTTAGCGAGGCTGCCAAGTTCTTCGCCTTGGTATGCAAAAAGTGGTATTTTTTCAACAGTGTTTGGAATAATTTAATAAACTGACTTACAAGGAGACATTTAGCTACTTCCAGAGAAATCTTCCAGTTAAATCTTCTGCTGTTTTGGCAAAATTGAAAATTGCCATTCTGGCACAAAACTGAAGTATTTTAGTACTAAAAGCATCATAGAGCTTTGGGGGGTTTTGTTTGCATGTTTGTTTTAGCGATTGTTTTTAAATGTGGATAAATGAACTTCTAAGCTGTATCTCGTTTCTAACAAACCTTCCCACACAGCTCTACTCTCAATGCCCTGGAAGTCATGTATCCAGGAACAGTTTAGTTTATTGGAATAATAATATCCAGAAAAGTGCTGTCATTTTTGATGTAGTGTTCACAGATCCACTATTAGGAACAGAACCACAATCCTTCAGGACTTGATAGAGACATAAACTACTACATGTCTCCTTTGAAACCAAACCCTCCTAGAAGTTGACACTTTGAAACAAAAGAGCGTATTTGTTGAAGCAAATTCTTCTCCCACTTAGACCAATATAAAAGGGAACAACGCTTCCAATGAAAGAAATAGCTGCATAATCAAGACCAGAATTTAGCCACATCATCCTTTAATAACAGTATCTCTGACCAGACCTGCAAAAGTAAGTAAAAAATATGAGACTCTCCCTTTTCCAAAGGACAACTTTGAAACAAAGTTACACTGACCATAACCTTGGGAATTTTAACATTTGCAGTTGCCAAGAGGCACCCGCTACCTTTCATTATGGTTTTGCTTAAAGCCAAAGGCCAGCAGTTTAAAAAAAAAAAAAAAAAGTTACCTCAAAGTGGACATCTGGAACAAAGAGCATTTTGCTTGATAGGAGACCGGCTTTGAAGCAAAACTCGGTTCCCTTCCATGATCTCCCTCCGATCCCTTGAAAAACACTCCCTGGGCCGCTCCCAGCAAGGCCCGTGCCCTCGCCAGCGCCACGGACCTGCCTCAGTTTCCCTGGGACCCGGTACAGAGAAGAGGATGGACTCGGCACCCACAGCGACGCACAAACGAGGAGAAGTCCCAGCGCTTTTGCAGCCAGCGGGCATCTCTGTGCTGCCTTCGCCAGAGCCAGGAACGAGGCCTGGAGGGTATTTCTAACAAGGAGCACAACTCAGTCACCGAACAGCCCTGCCTGCCTCGGCAGGGGCGCGAAAGGAGGGTGACGCCGCGCTCCAGAAGGTACCAGAAGGGCAGCGCAGTT
>NW_009628513.1:0-6227 GCF_000690535.1 Cariama cristata
GAAAGGAGGCTGTAGCAAGGTGGGGGTTGTCGTCTTCTCTCAAATAACAAACAATAGGACAAGAGGAAACGGCCTCAAGTTGCACCAGGGAAGGTTTAGATTGGATATTAGGAAAAATTTCTTCACCGAAAGGGTTGTCAAGCATTGGAACAGGTTGCCCAGGGAAGTGGTGGAGTCCCCATCCCTGGAGGCATTTAAAAGACGTGTAGATGTAGTGCTCAGGGACATGGTTTAGTGGTGGACTTCCAGTGGCAGGTTTACAGTTGGACTTGCCTATCTTAAGGGTCCTTTCCAACCTAAACGATCCCATGACTCTATAACAAGCCAAACTAGAGCCTTGATTTCAGAGGATCACCAGGCTGGGTTATAATCAGCCAATTTTCATCCACCCTATATTGAAAACATGACAAGCCATGGCACAGCCACAGCAACACCCTTTTGATCGCCCAGGATCTCACACTGCTCTCACAATATTTTGGAAATAACTGCTAATATACCGGTCTAATTCAACAGTGAGACATCACAGGACACAAGTCTCTTCAAGTGTCACGCCCCAGGTCTGTTTGAAGAGATTCTGCCATTACTTCAGACGAGAGGTTTCTTTCATAAAGACGGTGTGCATTTACCCTTTTCCTGTAGCTCTGGTCACACGTCCTCCCTCAGCAAGCCTCAAAGAGAGCTAAGTGGGGGCAGAAGATGGGGCACAGGAATGACAGATGTATACAACAACTGGTTATTTATTTGAAGTTGGGAATTGCCCATTATCACTACTAGAGACCTAGAAAATAATCACTTCAAGTGAAAAATAACAGCTTTTACAACCACCTACCTAAAGCGTCATTTTCTCCCGTTCAAACTCAGCTCTTTGATGTGCTTTATACAGTAATAATAAAAATTTATACAGAAGATAAAATGACTTGGTATTTGCTGCACGGATTAGATTTCTGCTGCTTTCCGTAAGCAAATCAATAACAGAAAAATAAATGGCATTTGCATTTTGTCAATGGGAAACATGCCGTTAGGAAGATACATGGCAGGGATTATATTGAAGTGAGAGGCTCATTCTTTTCACAGGAGTTTAGTTTCCCCTTATCTATTTCACTTATTCATTGTACCAGAAGCCCTAGCCGGGAGCACTGATGTTTTTTCATTGCAGAAGAATGTATACCATGCCCCTATGCAGCCGGGAGGTTGATCTGGGGTGAGTAGTGTGGCTGTGCAATCTTTCTGACCAATTCTTTCCAGCAAACCTTGCCACAGCAAGATACCATCCACGCACACCATACATTACAAACTGCTTTCGAGCTAGCAGTAAAATCAGGGGCTGGTTTGCAACATAAGCAAGCTCAGATTTTGGCTCTTTCAACAGCTGCTGTGTGCCACAGTGAAAAGTGAAGAATACTGGAAGGAAGATAGACAGCAGAAGATTTAACAAAAAGCATAAAAACTTTTGATGTGTGCACGAGAAAAACAAGCATTTCCCCCAGGAGCAGTGGAGGGAACTGTGGTCAACGTCTCTGGAAAGGGTCACTCAAGAAATAGTCCAGGATTTAGGCTATGTGGTGTACCAGCTTTCTTCCTTTTCCCATTTTTTGCCGTTTCTTTGATTCTTGCCAATTATGTTTCCTTTATTTCCAAAAAATCCTCTGAACAGTCTCTAATAAAGAAAAGTGGCACCTGCTTTTTAGAAGTCTATCCTGGTCTCAAAAGGAAAAAAAAAAAGTTATGCCACCCCACTCAAAGCACCATTAGACAAAGTCTCAAAGAGAAGCTTCCCAGTACACTCTAAGAAAAGAACAAGCATTTATATACTTCAGCTTCTAATCCAAATATTTTGGGTGTTTCACTTGAGCCACTTGCAGCTTCCAAACCTGGATGTGTTTCACTCCGATGGGTCAATCCCAGGACAAACTCCACGTTAACAAAAATTAATGTTTCTGGTTAACTACAAAACCATTCTTGCCTTTTAAGGCTTCATTCAACATTTTTTGCATCAGGTATTCTTCCACTGAGCCAAATCAAAACTCAGGAGATCTCTAAAACCTTGCTATAACCCCATGCATCATTTCGCTGGTTAAACAAATTCTGAAAGCTCCACATTCCTCCCGGCATCCATCACATTTATGTATGCTACAAACTGTACTTTCTGAAGAAGCTGGGGCAAAGACATGGCCAGAGAGCGCCAAATTGGCAAATACTGGGAAGACTGCGGAATAAACCGATGAGCTGGGGAATCACCTAGAGAGTTACACAGATGGGAACCAGAAGGAACCGACAAGATCTCAGGAATTTTGTGAAAATTTTCAACAAAAACTGAGGTCCCTAATATCTCAGTAACCCAGAGAACTCAAGATGCCCAGGCAAAAGACATAAGCTTCTACATATTCAATAATAAAGCTTTTATTCTCAAAGTGCATATCTGCTTGGTTCCAAGGCAGGATACATTCATTTTCACACAAAACCCAAACTGAAACTTAGGATGCACTAAGTTCATAGATTTGCTAGTCTTTTTTTCAAGATTCTAGGGAAGCAAGCATTGCTTGCAGCAGCACCTGAGACTGGCCATAATGGAGGTTCTCGAGAGCCTTAATGAATACACTAATGAAACCGCAGTTTCAGCATGTTGTCATTAAGGGTTAATTTTAATTTTGAGCCTCATTGGCCTACTTGGCCATTCCCATAAATACCAGCCCTGCAGATATAATTGCAAAGCAGGTATATTTGGCTCCAGTCACTCTGCCAATTTAGTGGCAACTAATGTCTGAAAATTGCAGGGTGTAAATTTAGCATAGTGGGTCTCACACATCGTGCTTTTTTACCAGTAGAGACTGTATTTGATTAATCAGAATTAAAAGAAAGCTATCACACTTTATGAAAGCTTGTCTACTTTTCCCCCTAATCTCTGGGAGAAAAAAAAAAAGACATAAAAATCAGACTGTATTGACTGGATAATTACAAAGGCAGCACAGCTCAAAATTGCATTTCTCAGTTTCAACAGACATTTCTTTCAGGTCAACGAGCAGAGAATTGCTGGTGCCAAGCAATGCCAAGACTTCTGCCAAGCAGCTGCCAAATCCGGGCAAGATAAGGCAAGCAGGAAGAGACGTCTTTCAAATACAAGAACAACCAGAACATATTTCCTCTGTAACAACCATGTTCAAATTTCTTTTACAGCCCCAGGAAATCACCAACTGGCTAGCTCTAAGGGGCTCTCCACTACCACTCACATACACATCTGCACCTTCCTTTCGGTCCTTCCCACACACTACAGGAAGTTCAGAAGACAATGAAAACTGTACATAATAGATATTTTTAAGCACGCTCAGGTAGGTAGTGCTAGACCAACAGCTGTTGCCATCAAAATGGACCACTGGTTTAACACATCCTATGGGCACTAGCCAAGGTTTCTCCTACTCAACCCAAGTGTGCAATAGCAGCAACCAAGCAAAGCGGTCTCCAGCCTTTGCATCTCCATGAGCCGCCATGTCTGTAGATCACTGCTCTTACGGTAACTCTAATTCTTACTTAACAGTACAATGTCTCAACCCACTTGCAGCCCATACCGGTTGCTGCTCATTTGGGTTTAGATTTTCTAACAAGGTGCCTAAGCAGACTTACCTCACACCAAGTGATTTTCAGTCTCTCAGCATCAGAGCCACTGCCACACATACCCTCCCTTTAAACACACGAGTTCATATTTAAGAGAATGGGAATCTTGTTGAACATTCAAAACCCATTTTTCTCCTGGGGAAATGTGAATTGAAAACACTTGGGAGCAATACAGATCCTTAAAAAAGCATCCAAGACTCTTCACAGACTCATTTCTTTAATTTCGATTCCCAGCTACTGCAATAATTTTTACTTTTCTTAAAAGACAAGTTGACACACTCTGTTCAGATCTTCTGCCAAAGAGTTGCAGAGTCACAGTTCCCACCTTCCCAGTCGGAAAGCCTGGTAAACTGTAGTCATCCATATGCTGAGGTTTTCTCTCTTCTCTGAATCCACTTCATTAGCATCAGAGAAACAGGCCTCACAGGTAAGGTACAAAGCTCTTTGAGGTAACAGACCCTGCTATAACTTTGGAAAATTAGTCAAACACTTCAGAAAGAGATCATATACTTCAGATAACATGCAAAGCAAACAGGGGAAAAAAAAAAAAAAATAAAGACTTTCCTCCTACAAAAAAAGTAGGAGGGGGTTTTCATTTAACACAATTATCTTCCCTAAATTTCCCCTTCACTTGTACTTCCCAATACTGGTGAGTTACTGAAGTATACAGAGATCAGTACTTCAACACAAAAATCACTCTTACAAAGGCAAAAATATTTGGTCAAGAAGATGAATCCTGCACTTAGATCATACAGAACATGGATTCAGGACCTTTTTTTAATCTTGTTTTTATTACTAACAAAAAAATGTTACTATCCTTCAAGATGTTTCCAAAAAAAGGGTGCTTTCTTCTTTATAAACAGCAATGCTCAGTGACACACTGTCATAGCAATTTAACAGGATAGCTGTACCATCTTGTTAGCAGGAGACATTGTACATTAGCAGAAGACAATAAGCCATACTGTCTAGGACACAGGATAAGCACCATCATGAGAGGCAGGTGATGTCACCGGTTAACCTGTGACCTCACACATTACACAATACATCAGGATGTTCTGTTTTGAAAGAGATCCACGCAAGTGCCTCCCAGACCAATTCACTGCAGACAGGCCTTCATTTGCCAGGACGTAAGAGGATGCTCGTCATTCGTTGCAACGTAAAAGTAAATTCCTTGCATTCAAGAACTAGAAAAACTGAGTTTTGTGAGAGACATCGACAACTCAGCCGCATTCTCCGTTTCCAATCCAGAAGATAGCCTGTCTGCATCTCACACCGCTTCATGCAGAATGAGACTTCTGTGACCCTGGTGACTAGCACAGAGGAAAGAGGATAGCCGACAGTCAGGAACGGCTTCCTTCAGCAATACTTCATTAATAATTTAACTGTTAATGGCCATGTAACCAGGGTGGTTGCAGGGAAAATTAACTGTATAGTTGTCCATTATATTGAAACAGTTTCTCTTCAATTGTCTTTGCTTTCTACTTACGCAACAGGGCTTCTCTTTTGTTCAAGGGTTAGTCTCTTTTAAAAAGGCAAAAGGTGTGAAGCTCAATAAATACAATTCATTTAACTTGAACTTTTTTTAATCACTCAAAAAATGGCTGAATGTGATTACTATAGGTCTTTTCCATTTTCCTGACCTCCTATGCAATATTCACATTCAAACACAATATAGTCTATAACATAGAAAGGAAAGATTTATGCACCCGTTGCTTTACTGCAAGTTACGTACACGGGTATTTCTGATTCAGGAAGTTAACACAAAAGTAGTATTACTTTTGATCATGTACACTGAGCCATATTCTGTGAACTAGTCGAAAGTATAAAGGGAAAACTAAGATACAGAAAATATGACGCAGTGCTAAAACTTGCCCAGGACTCTAGCGCCAACCAACTTTGTTCTTGGCAAACATAACAGAGGCCGTAAGTGCCCTACACCGTATTCACGTGTTTCATACACAAAGCAGATGATGTAGCTCAGCCAGCAGCACTTATATGATCCACTAGCTCTTTGCACTATGGTTGTGTTTTCTCCAGATTTCCAAAGAAACAAATTTAAAAGGAATACTCTCATTACAACTGATGACTGCACAAACAAACTGAACTGAAGCGTTACCACCACCCAATAACATTAGTTCATGCCATGTGTGAACTCAAAGGACACCCAAACACGTGTATGATACAATATCCCAAACACAGACATCTTTAAGCTGACGATGAAGTTCTTGCTTCCTTCCACTTACACGGTAACTAAGATTACTCATATGATCAGCATCTCATTTATAACATGCCTTATGCTGACTCCAAAAAGGAGGAGGGGGTGGCACACAAGAACAAGTAGCAGGGGCAACACAAGTCCTCTTGGCTAGCTGGTGGCTGTAAAGAAGATACAATCAGAAATCCAGTGCCAAAGAAATGAGCTCTCTGGGGAAAATTAATTTCTTACTTCCGCTAAAAATCCACTGCCAATGGTACAGAATACACTTCAGCAGTCAGGAAAGTTCATCCCAAAGGCAGGAAGACTTTCTCACAGAGACTGCTACCAGCAAGGTAACTTTGCAGCTCCATTACTGGCATTATTTGAATGCCCAGCAAGAATTTCTCAGTGTATTTCAGAT
>NW_009628514.1:0-7839 GCF_000690535.1 Cariama cristata
ATGAGTTTTCTCACTTCTACTCTTCCAATGTTCTCCCCCATTCCACTGCAGGGGGGCGAGTGAGCGGGCGGCTGGGTGGGGCTTAGTTGCTGGCTGGGGTTAAACCATGACACAGACATACTGTGTTACTTGCACAGTTCAAATAAAGAATAAAAAGATATTTTAAAATAATCTTTTAATCTTTGTTCACTTCCACTAAATAGCATATTGTAAATATGACAGCAAAATATTTCTATTTAAGCAATGGATGGCATATGGTTTGCCTACTAAAAAAAGAACTGACACCTACAATTGCAAATTATTTTGGACAAGTATTTTTTTACGAATTTGCCCTTTGAATTTAACTGTATTTACTTCTCACAGAGGTAAGACACAGTTCCTGATTAGGATTTTTATTCCCCTTTAAGACAAACTGTTAAAATGTTAATCTGTTTTTTGCACTGTATTTTGCTATATTTAACTGAAGTAAAAAAGACTCAATAGCTAGGTCATGACACTGAATTTACTACATGACTTGCTCAGCAGTATTTGAGCATAAGATTACTCTGTTCTTCTTAACTTCCAGAATTATAATGTTTGGAAACCTGGAACTTTGAGTTCCAGAATCATATCTGTATCCAATTCTCCAGCTCGTCTGGAGTACATCTCCTATCTGTTGTCTGTAGCCGAGTTGAGAAAAAACACACAACACATACACTGTACAAATAAACTTTTTACAAGGGCATGGGGTAGGAGAGAGCATTTGCTTCCTTAAGCTTATCTGACACCTTGTCAAATGGGATCATAAGGAAAAGGGAGAAACCAAAACATGCAGAGGCACAAACCTGACCAACAAATACGAACCGAACCTGGTCGGTTACACGAATGAGTATGGGCATGTGGAGTGTGGGAATGCTTCTCTCAGTAGGATTATTTGATTGAGGACCCTGTCAAAATGGGATGACAGGAGAAGGGGAAGGCAACCAGCAAAATGCAGATGCAACAAACAGTAACAGGAACAACAAGAAGCAGCCAGTCTTGTCAGTCACACTAATGGATGGGCCATTAAAAACTTCAGGCATATCTTCAAAGAGAGCCAACCTGGCTTCTGCAACTGAGAAGGGTGCAGACCTTGGGGTCTGGGATACTGCGGGGCGGGGGTCGTGTTGTTGAAACTATGCAAACCACTGAGGCAATGTATACCAGCGGGGAATTGGGGAGGAACAGACCTGAAGGGTCCCCCTGAAAGGGGTGGGTTACACGTAAAATGGGGCTGGTCATCATGCTTGTCTGGCTGAGCCCTGCGTCTGATCATCGCTGTCTCTCCTGTCTTCTTATTAAATCCTTTCTTAATTATCTCTCTGTGTAATCTCACTCTCTACTCCACTTGTCAGTGTGCTGCAAGGACTAAGTGCGAGCTACTGGGGGGACCAGCGTCAGTGGGTTTGGTCCCAGCTACTGGAGTCAGACCTGGGGTGCAGGCACCCTGGCCTGTGGTCTCAGCTAATGGAACAAGTGGGAGCCTCTGTGTCAGGGACTGGAGCAGATGGAGGGGTCTCAGCCACCAAGCACTGGGGCATGTTGTATGTCCCAAAAACCAGCTACTGGGAGAGACCAGCAGAAGTGTGCTTGTGTGTGGGTGTGTGCACGGGGAAGCTGCAAGAACTAGGTGCCAGTAATTGATCAGAGAGGTGTGAGTGGTCCTGGGGCCAGCAACTGGAGTCAGACCAAGGGTGCAGGCACCTCCAGGTCTGCGGTGCCAGCAACTGCAGCCAGTGGTGGTCTCCATACCAGCTACTGCTGTGGGTGAGGGTCTCAGCTGCCAGTCACGGGGAGCCACTCGTGTGAGTGAAGGGAGCAAGTGACTCAGTGCCAGTGGCTGGAGTGGGACCATGGGTCCCAGCCTGTGTGCCTTGTGCCAGCTTCTGGGTGTAGGTGAGCGTATTCACCAGTAAATGGCGGCTGGGCAGGGGGGAGTCCCAGGCCTGGAGCTGCTGGAGGTGACCACAGCTTAGAATATCCCTTAACATTTTTATTCAGAAAGGTAAAAAGAATGTGGGTGTACTTGGGACAGTTCCTTGCTGCAAAACCTACTAGTTTGTAAAGAGAAAACGGTCAACTTTAATTTGGAGGAGAAAACAGAAAGAAAAAGATAATATATTTTAGCAGATAGAGGCAACAGATGCTTGCAACTTCCCGACCATTTGCTTTTGTATAGCTCATAGCAGAAACAGTTCACAATGTAAATCCCCTCCTCGAGAGCAGCTTTCTAGTCAACACAGCGTTTCTTCAGCCTGTTACAAATCCTGATGACCTACTGAAAGTCTTTTATGCTTAGACATATTTTGCATTCTGAATACCTAATTAACTCCAAAGCTACTTTAATTTGACTGGATTTTATGCCTTTGGCTTTAATGATTTCCTTCTACAGCAGTCTGACAATTCTCTTTCAAAATGTACTGCACTATCAGTGTTAAAAAAGTCACTGCTTTTAACCCTAGTATCACTGATGTATGCACATATCGCATCTTTCATTTCCTTACCTTCTTCTCCCCTCCCCGCACATGTTGTTCCAGGCATTTCCAATTTCTACCACTAAGTAAATCTGTAAGCTACACTGAATTCAGAGAGAATGAAGTGGGGGAGGGTTGTGAATGTATATAATGACAACATGTCTTGAAGAAGCGAAGTTATGGATGAATAGTTGATTTCTCTTCTCCCAGTGACTTTGTCTGTCCATTCACATTGCCCACTAGTGAGAACTTGGAAGAAGGTCCTCGTTATTACTAGTAAAGTAAAAAATTTGGGACAGCTCCCCCAAAGGTAGTATTACTCGTCGAACCTCAGCGACTGTTCCTGCTTGAACCTCAGTCTAAGGAGCGCTTGTATGTCACATTTACAGATGACTAATAGCATTCTTCGCATTATCTGCTAGGTGGTACGAGATCCCTTGAAAGGATCGTCCTTTAATCTTTCTACAGTAAAGATGAGGAGGCAGAGCGTCCCTCTGAAGAATTTTGTTCTGGCAATGTAAAAGAGCATATGCTACCTAGCGTATATGGTGGGGAGTTGCCTTCCTAGGAAAAGTCTGAGTCTTAAGCAAAACAGACAGGTTCTGGGGACAGATAGAGATCAGGAACCATCTGAGTAAAAATCTTGTTGGATGTTAGGGGTAACTTATCTTGCCCTTAGTAGAGATTATGTGAGGGGATCAGGTCAAAGAAACCAGATCTCAGCAATCTTTCTTTCACAGGAAACTGCAAGCTGGAAGGCTATTTTTGAACATCAGTATGATGGCAAGCGAGCGGCCACTGGGCTCAAATGGTTACCTATCTAGAAAAGACAGATTAAAATTACCATTAAGGTATGGGATGAAGCTTTATTAGGCAAAAACATACCTTGGGACAGTGGAAGGATACTGTGAAATGCTCTGCTTGAGAATGCCAGCTGAAATAACAGACAGACAGACTATGACTGAATTGCCTGGAATGCCCATCCTTAGTTTTAGGAGGGTAAGTAGAACATGGGTAGATCTGGGAAACAGAGCTTCTGAGAGCACAGGAAAATAATTTATGAGCACAACTTATGAAAAAGGAGCTGGTGTCCTTAAGGAATGCTATAAACATGGGCTGTGATATCTGAAATCCAATTGTCACAAGTTATAGACTACCATATATAGTAGAAGTTAAACAATCTGTCCTTGAAGAGATTGTGAACAGCATTATGCTGACTCTGTTAAAAGTGAAAATTATGAAGTAAAACTTTCTAACTGTATCAGTTTTTATGACCACTTGCAATTTATTTTGCTTTGTGGCTAAATATCACAATTTGCTTTGACATGTTGATGAAATTAAATCATGCAAACTAGTAAAATAATCAGTAAGGAAGAGAATAAAAAATTGTAAGAATGCATACTGTATTCAACAAAGAAGTATTTCTCAAATGATGGCTAATCTTTATTGGCACAAATGTAATAGCTATGTATATTTTCAAAGTTTTTCTCCTCACATATTTCAAGAGAGATCTCCTCACATTCTACTGGTAATTTAAAGTTAAGGTAACTGCAAAAAGTCCAGACATTTTTAGTCCATCGACTGTTACCACTTGTATGCTTCTTAAACAGATACTGAAAATAACTAGGGAAAACATCACTATTAAGAAGGTAAGTACATTTGTCATTGTATTAAATCAGATTATGGTTTATAATCTATTACAAATGATGTGCAAACCAATTCTTCTTGGATTAGTTTCTTTGCCTCTGACATATGTAGTAATTTTCTATGAATCACTTACCTCCTATCTCTTTCTCTATGTTTTTAGCAGACAATGTATTTTTTGGCAGCCTCTACAAACAACAGTTAACCTTTAGTATTTGTTACTCTCAACCAACCATTGATAAAATCCTTGCTAATAAAGGCATTAAATAGGAAAGTGCTCTTCAACAACAATATGGTGTGATTTATTAAAGTGACATGCCTAGCACAGTTACTGATTCTTATATTCTGCCTATTAGTTAGCCTATCAGTAGGTTTTTTTTCTGTATTTTATTTTTCTTATGTATCTGTTTATATATGTATTTACATTAACAGCTAAAAGCTATTACAACAATGCATAGGTACTTTTAAGTGTTCACCTCTTATTTTAAGATGCATGAATATGAACAAGTGAAGAAGGCACAGATCTCCTTTAACGATCCTCACTGGCTGGTGTACTAGGTAAAGATAAGATACAGGTTTTAATCCTTTTACGTTTTTCTCTTAAGATTCTGACTCAAATATTCTTCTTATGCATACTTTCTAATTCAAATTCATTTCTATATCAAAAGCATCTTGTCTGAGATTTCTCACTGTAATTAAATGTTCACTAATTATCTGCCAGAGAAATAGAGGCAACCTCATCATCACCTGGTAAAATCAAGTATGTTTGTAAAATGAACCATCTGAAAATGGACTAATTTAAAAAAAATAATCAAAATGAGTAATTATTTTCTAGTAAAATAACCTGAAACAAGCAGATCACTGTGATTTTCTTCCCATTTTTAAAAATGCCATTAACAAAGATGGAGGATTTTTGCTTTATGAATGTGTGCAACTTATTGCAACCTTAACTATGGCGCTACTGCTATCATCAGTATATTAACAGAATATGAACATGTCAGGAACGGTAACCCTTTTTTATGATTCTGTAGTTCTTGTACCTAGTGAGTGCACTAGCCTCAAGATGACTTTCTGCTGACAGTTCACTTCTCAGCTGTTTGATGGTAGCACAGCTTCAAAAAAGCAGCAGCAGAAGCAGGAGTTGTACTGCTATTAAAAGGAGCACAGCTGACAACAGCAGCTTCTCTTTTGAAGTCGTTAGAATGGAAAATGATAGACAGAGCAAGGAGCAAAAAACAGGGATGAAGGAAGAACAGAGGGAGCATATGAACTCATGAAGGATATTATCTTCATCTCATTGAAGAGCTTCGTGCTTGCATACAGAAATAAGAAATTACAAAATAATGGATAATCTGTGTATGCACATAGTATTCATTCAGAAAACACTGGAGAGATTTTTACTTTACAAATGTATGCAATATTGTATTCTACGTTCGTGTTAAATTAAAGAAGGATATTGATATGGACAATCATAGCAAAGGTTCGTATTTTTTGAAAAGGAATCTAATTACCAGAGAGACATAGAACAAAAAATAAAGAGCCCGATGAAGATTAAGTAGAAATGTAAAGCAAAGATGTAATTAATGTTAAATACAGTATCAGAGTTCTACAAGATATGCAGTCCTCTACTACTTTCTGTGTCTGTGTTCAACAGCTACGAAGAGATCCAAATTATTTTTTTTTTATCTTAACAGAAATCCAACCTTAGAAGGAAACGTACTGGTCACTAAAAGAGTGGAATCTTGTAAGTCAAGTAAAGCCCCATTTTAGGGGTAACAAGGGGAATGGGAATGCAAGTGTGATGTGTTAGTGGGAACCAACGAAGAAAAACAGAGTAAAATGACTGCTAGAAATCATCCAAAAATTATTCCAAGTTCCTGGACCTGTCCTAGATCAGTGTCAGGGTGAGAACGGAACCACTAACACTGCATCCTTACTCCTCCTTCTTCCCTCTCTCTGGGTGCATGAAGGGACAAGAAGGGAGCTGTGACTCAGCCCATGGAGGTCCCAGATATGGGTAACTGGAAAGCAAACAAACAAATGCATGGCTCTGCACAAATACCATTCTAGCTTTTCAGAAAGTGCAAAGATAAATGTTCTAAAGAATATGAAGTGCTCATTTACTGCTGCATACCATCCCTCTAACCTTGGCCTGTCATCCCATGGCATGTCATGAGCAAGTCTGATATTATCCCCCTCTCCCTTCAAGTCTAGTTTAAAGCTCTGTCAATGAGCCCTGCTAGCTTGTGAGCAAAGACCCTCTTCCCACTTTGAGAAAGGTGAATCCCACCTGATGCCAGCAAGCCTGGTGCTTTGTAGGCCATCCCATTATCGAAAAACCCAAAATTGTGGTGGTGACCCCAGCCACGGAGCCATGTATTTGTAGACTTGGTGTGTCTGTTTTTTTCCAGTGTTGCTGCCTGAGAGAGGTAAAAATAACATCTGCTCCAGACTCCCTTACCAACTGTCCCAAGGCCCTGAAGTCTCTTTTGATCTCCCTTGGACTATGCGTTGCAGCCTCATTGCGACCCACCTGGGAGAGCAGTAATGGGTAATAGTCTGAGGGCCGTACCAGGCGAGGAAGTTTCCTAGCGATGTCCTTAACCCAGGCCTCAGGGAGGCAGCACACTTCCCTAAGAGGAGGGTCTGTCCGGCATATTGGACCCTCTGTTCCCCTCAGAAGGGAGTCGCCTACAACCATAATCCATCTTTTCTTCCTGGTGGAAGTGGTCGTGATATTGGGGGTAGGTCTTTCCGACTCTGGCCACACCGTAGATGGACGGTCGTCCACTTTATCCACTGACTGGCCTTCCACATGCAGTGCCTCATACAGACCTGCTGCACAGAGGCACCTAGGAAGGTGAGGTGGACAAGGAGGGGGTTTGCCTATCGCCCTGACCGTGGACTTGCCTTCATTTACTCCTTTCCTTTAAGCTCCTGCCTTCAGCCTGGCAGGGTGAGGATACAGGATCCCCTTGATCTTGTTTTTTTTTTTCTGGTGGTTGTTCCTGTTTTTATCTCAGAGAGGGCAGAGCATGGTTTCACCAGTCTCTCTCAGCCGCCCTGATGCTCCTTAACCTTTCTACTTCCTCTCGTAGCTCTGCCACCAGGCTGAACAGACCATCCACTCGGTCACACCTCACACAGCTCTTCTCATCACTGCCATCCCTTAACAGCAAAAGGCTCTGGCACTCCCTGCAGCCTGAGGCCTGGATGGCTGCATGTTTTCATGGGAGCTCCGTCTGGGTTGCCGCATCCGTTTTGGTGAGTGCAGAGGACATGGCTTTCTGCCAGGTGGATACCACAGCTAAGCTCCTTCTGAGAGGATGATGATCACCAATTGAACTCACCCCACGCAAACTGCTGGGCCACGCCCTACCTGACACGCCATGCCCTGTTTGCCCACTCTGTTGGCAGTGCTCCTGGTCACCGGCACTTCCTAGGGCTGCTTTTTGTAGGAGCAGGGCTGGCTGCAGTCACTCCGGCAATGCGTGTCCTGCCAGAGCTGCTGGCTCCCCGCCCGGCTCACGCTCGCCTGGCATTCCCGTGCCTCAGGAAACCCCCCTGTGTGCCAAGATTCTAGCAAAATGGAACATTATGTTTGAAAACTCGATTTTAAAGCATCCATCACTAAATCTTAGGATCAAAATCTTAATCCTTGCACTCACGAGAGCCCAAGAGATATGGGCCTACTAGGAAGAGC
>NW_009628514.1:7870-35414 GCF_000690535.1 Cariama cristata
AAGAGCGTTTTCATGCTTCTCCTTCCACTTTACATCTACTATTTATAGACTTTCCAATAAAAGGATAACAGAAAATTTTTACCACCTGATGAACAGTTGTGAAAATCATGCCATCCACCACTGATATGAAATTATACTTCCATACAGAGTCATAAACAAATTTGTTTACAGTAACATATATTACTGGAGAAGTTTAGAACGGAAGTAAAGAACAATAAATTGAATAAAGGATAGGAAAAAAATTTACATAGGCTAAATGCAATTTACATGCTCTGGAACTGCATAGAGAAGGTAAAACTAAGGTTGGCATACAGAAAAAAAAAACATTCTAGAATAACTAAGGTGGGAGCATTCCATGCAAACCCTTCTGCCACAGCTTCAAAGTTTTTTTTCTCCTAGAATACTTAAAATTCTGTGGTTCACTAAGCACAAAGGAAATTGTAACATCAAAACCACTTTCATTTTAAAAAATACTCTAACTCAAAAGAGTAATTTCCATTGAAATCTGTGGGAGGACTTATGTGACCATGGCAAGCAGGAACTGAAGGCCTCCAATCACTGCCACTTCCTCAGAATTTCCTTGGAGCTTTTCACTGCATTCACAAAGAAAGTGGTGTAACTTACGAAGTGTGTGTTATGTGTTACTCTTCCCTCTAAAAACAAAATGAATGTTTTTAATGTGGTAATACTGAACTGGTTAAATAGTGGTACTAGCTTGGACTTATGAAACACACCCTTATGCAACAAAATTCTCTAAGTTCTACTCTTCTTCCTAATATTATTTTTCTTTACTTTTAAAATAAAAGACTTTTACCCCAAATGTACACCTGCTACTTCTTGTGGTCAGTATTCCTTTTGAGATTTTCTGCAATGTGTGATTGGCTCTAAATTTCATGGCAGACTACTAGCTTTTAAATGTCATGTTTGGGAGGAGAAAAAAGCATTAGTTTCTACTTCTGGTACTGAAAGGTTTTGTGTACTTGTACACAGGAAAGTAACTTTTCTCTGATTAAATGCAATTTAGGAGCATTAATATTTTCTCTGATATCCAAAAGCAGAAAATGTTTCAATTATAAGAACTCACTTTGAGGCAGCAGCATCTTGAGTATATTTGGTATGATTTTGAATATTTTAAACTGGCAGTCCCTCCACCTAAATCAGTGGGGGTTTATTTTGCCCTGAATAAATACAAAGTAACATCAAAATGTCCCTAGAACTATCCTCTATTTGAATGTATACAATTGAATTAGGCATGAGGGAACTGTATTTCTGTTAAATCAGTACATTTTTTTGGATAAAAGCAATGGTAGAAGCAGATTCACTGGGATACAGAGAATGAAATTAAGGAGCATAATATAACTATGAGTTATGCCCACTGTGGTGTTCTCCCTCGGTACACAAAGGCAGCATCCACGCCCTCTCTTCCTGTCACAGCATCATTTCAGCTGCACCTAAACTATCAGTACATAATCCTGAGGCAGTCTACATGCTTCATCCCATGTTGCCTCAAACACTTAAAACTCCGAGCACTGGCGACCCAAAGTACTCAACCACACTTACGAGACCTATGAAGTATGTGCAGATTACCTGCCTTATCATACCAGTTGTCAGAACTAAACATGTAAAATGTGACAATTTCGAGGTTTCTCAAAACAGTTTGAAAATTTCCAAGCAGCAAAGCAGAAATTCCACAGGCCACACAGATTTATATCATCCTGTGAAAGCTCAAGGTAACACCCATTTCTGATTCTCAACAGTACTCTAAGGAGCCCATTAATTCAAAGTACAGGCTAGCTCTCACCTGACAATTGCAGAAACCTAAAAAGAAAAGGCAGACACAGCTCCTAAAAAATTATCAAGTTTAATATGCTTTTCTATGCACTTTTATTTTAGATTATGTTTGTGAACAAAAATGTGGAACATCTGCTACTAACTAAAGCTTAGGTTGTAACTCTGCCTTGTGTAGCTGGATGGCAATGAAAAGGAGAGGATATACTGTTCATCTTTGTGTAATTTCTGTATAAAATGCAATGGAGAAGCAAGTATCTTATATTTGTTTGTAATTATTGGAAAGCATAGATAGTGAAAGAGTTAGGATTTGATTTTGAGTTACAAATTTTGCACATCTGATGTTTGCAAAGATAAGCAAATTCACTATGTGTAAAACAGGTGTCGTAAACTAGGCAAACAGCATCCAGCATTGCATTGCAAATTCTGTTTCAAAGCTACTCCAACCACCATCCCTCCCCAGCTTCCCAGCTTTGTAAATTTGCTACTTTCAGATCAAAACCTTTTCCAACAAGTAGTGATAGAAACAAACTCGGCTCTGGTTGTAGGAGTACAGTAGACTTATTCAGGTTTTCAGAAAACAGCACTTCCTCCTGAGAATAGCAGAGAAACTTCCCTGTTGGATTTTTATTTTTTTTTTTTAACAGACATGCTTACTCAGGGCTTATGGGCAGATAGCAAGTTCTACTTTAACTTTGGCTAGAAGCCAACTACTTTGCAGTGATGAGGCAAACAAAATCATTAAATGCCAAATATATTCAATGTACTTCCAGTGACCTTCCTTGAATTCTTCTTGAAGGACAAATAACTCCTCCTGAAATTGAAGTAGCTAACAAGAATAAAACACTTCAACATAAAGAGCTGCCACATCACCACTTATCCATGATTCTTAGCAAATTCTGCAGCCATGTAGCTTAGGCAGCTGTAGCAACAGCCAGGCTATAACATAGGAGGATTTGAGAGAGCCTTCTGAAAAGCAGTAAACATAGATGTTCAACTTGGGGGTACAGTGTTTTATATCTAAAGAAAGTTATACAGGTACTAATAAAAGGCACAACTAAATAATCCCATGAAGCCTACACTGCTTTTAACCCTAGCTTATAAATATTTACATAGTGCAAGTGAATTCACATATATTACTTCCAGATTAATATAAAATAACAAAAATTAATCAAAATAATTTACATTAAATCACTGAGCTTTCTTTGTGTAGACAAACCCTAGGAAGCTGCAGTGAACAGAGAATGCTCCTAATGGTTTTGTCTTTGTGATGTAAATTTATCACATAGATTGCACAAACATATTTTTCTAGCTCTTCCTGGGTCCAGCTCACTTTCCAGTTTTTCCATTTGGACAGAAATTATAAGTTAAAATATATAATGAAATATTCAACTGGCAGAGAAGCCTGTTTATCTTCTTGACTAGTGAAAAGCATGCTGTCTCAGAACTTCACAGCATATACTGAGGAATGAAATACGTAGGCAAGAAGCAACGTTCTCATGTAGTATTAACAAGCATATGTAAAAGTCTGCACATACAGTCTCCAGGGACCACAAAAGAATCATCTGAAGTGTGAAATCACAATAAATGCTCTGAAATATGGCAAATTTGCAGAACTTAAAGATAATTCTACAAATCAAAAAATCTTTAGAACGAAGATCACAATTACAATAACAAGTGAGTCTCCACCCAACTATGGAGAAACTGTTTCTTTGTAATAAATTGTTCAAAACTTCTTCAACATTTGTATTTTTAGAGCCGTAACACTTATTACTGGAGTCATATGCTTACTATGTTCTTGCTTGTCAGGAAGCAGCATTTTCAGTTGTAAGTTATGTTTTGCTCAATGAGTCATAAATTAAAGAACTTTCCAGAGGAACACAAAGAACGATGGTTCAAATTTTATAATGTATCATGCATTAGAATACCAAAAGGCTTCTACTGCATTTTAATGCCTCATTTTGCTGATGAATAGGAAATGCCAGCTGATGTACACTAAAGTTAATAAGGACCTGAAGGAGCTAAAACTGATACTTAGCTTCAAGTATCATTGGTACTCACTGTAAAGAATTGTGCCATTTAGAGCAGTTGTTTTCACTGTCAAGTACAGAGTCGTCAGATTGCTTGCTTCCTGCCCAGATGCAGTCCTGGTCTCAGATACAGATGTCAGAGAAGGTAGCTCCAAATAAGAATTTCCAGTGAAGGATGGAAAAAACAGTGCTGTGTCTGAAATGAATAACCAAAAGCTAATTTTATTAATTTATTTCAAAATAAAGTAATAAAATACAATATAATCAGCAAAGCACATTTAACAATATCCATTGTTCTGCATACCTCTGAACAGTGTCATCAACTACATTATTCACAGAGCATGCATATAAACTTATTTCATTCCAAACATTCAAGTTACATATGCAGAAAATGGAAATGTTCTACCATCTGCATATTACCAGAAGTGAAAAGACCACTATAGGAGGGAGTACTGCTAGAAGATGCAATAAGTTCAAAAGATTGACACAAATTTTCATCTTTACAGGTGTGTCCATGCAGAATGTTTGTCCTATGACATCCCTGTGGAGTACTATTGGTTTATAGCTACAGACACAGGTTTTCTTCATTTTGAGGACACTCAGATGTTCTGGGTTCCAAATTATGATGGGATGCCATTGGGCAGTATATACATTTTTCCACGACACTACTCCTGTCTTGAAAATGAATAATTGCAAGAGAAAAATTTTAACTATGAAGACTTAACATTTGCAACATTTACTGCATTAATTACCTTTGTCATTATGTTTTTGGTTTTTTTCCCCCTCTAGCTGTGATAACAATACCACTCAAGCAAGAAAAAATAGAGTAAAACTAATTGAGGTTAGGCAGAATGTCTTCTTGGTGCCTTAAGCATTCTAGTTAAGCAATGCTCCTTGAAGACTGTCCAAATTCATCACCAGGGATATGAATAAGGAATGAGCAACAAAAAAACGCAGTCTGAGTTCAGGTAATATTTTTTTCATTTTCAGTATTGCTGGATTTGGCAAAAGTAACAAAATCTAAAAACCACTTTGGAATCATTTTTCACATCTCATGTTTTACCCTTAACAGAATTCATATATACAGCTAACCGTAGACCTAGCATTTGAAATTAATTCAGTAATAGCAGCGAACAGTTTGATAACAGGGAATAGTTTGATGCAATGTAAACAGCTGGTTGCAGCAAACTGCAGCCTCACACACAGCATTATTCTTCCTAAAGCTTATCAAGAGCAACCCAATGGCACTCACACTGTTTTTGGAAGAATTTCGTAATAGTCTTTGAGAGATTTCATAAAGATACGAGTGTTAGGAGGTCTCTGATAGTGGAGTATTTTTTCAAAATTGTAAGCAATACATAAACAAAAGAAACATTATCATTCTGAGTGAAGATCTTGTCAAGTTGCTGCTACCTCATACAGATAACTATAGATCCATGTTAAATAGTAATACAAAATTCCCTGACATGGGATTCTAAAAAAGGTGACATTCCACAGACCATTAAGTGTCTCAAACATATTAATGTTTTCAGTTTATATATATAATTGGTAATGGCAGGCAGTCAAAAGATGTCTTAAATTATACTTAGCATGCATACACAGTACACAAAGATGGTTACTGTAGACTCTTTCTAAAAATTAACAAAATAGTAGCCTTGAAATAAACAGCCATACACTGTGAAAAAACTTGGAATAAAAAGTAACTTTTAGGAAAAAAAAGTAGAAAAAGCATGTACCTGCAAGTAGAACCTATACTAAGACAGAACGATGGTTCTGAAAAATCAGTTGTTGCTCCTTGATGTAGTTGATTGAGTCTGTGTGTTAAGATCCTAAAATCTAGGTTTGTGATGAAATACACAGGTAGAATAGTATGGGCAAAGCTGCTGGTCTGGAATCTCTTTTTCCATTTCCCTCATTCTACTAAACTCTGAATTAGCAGGTAGTAAAGTCCCACGCAGCACGGAGCATGGCTGGTAGGTTCCATGAATCAGAGCCAAAGAGGGCGTATGCTGAACTACAGTAAGGTAATTACTGAAATACTATCAATGCCAGCTACAACATGCATATAAGACTCTACCACAGTGTATGAGTATTGTACGCTGTTTTCTAGTAACACTTACAGATCTTCATATTTTAAGATGGTTGCTAGCAATAAGTAAATTTGTACTTTATTTACTTCGCAGGACAGGCTGACAGAAGAAATGGTTGCTTTATTCTCTGCTGGGGCCACTGTCTAACACTGTCAGCTCTGTCCGTGACCCCAGGGGACTGTTCCACCAGGGCAGTGGTCTGCAAAGCGGTGTGCGTACACCCCAGGGGGTACGCAAGACAATTCACTGGGGTCCAGGAAGAAAAATATTGGAATTGCAGTAGTGCATACATGTAATTTATAAATAAATACACATATATACCTTGGCAAGGTGTCCTCAAAATTTTTTTACTGGTGGAGTGCGCAATCAAAATAGTTTGGAGACCACTGCACTAGGGAAAAACTGAAGGGCAATAGGGACTTACCAACCATGTCCCCCACAAGAAGGAGAGGGAACGTAATGGAGTCACCAGCGCAGCGGTTCTGTAGTATGGAGAATTTCTACAAAGGAATTGCATTATGGTTCTTTGACCTACGTTTCAGGTCTTTGAGCAGAATGTAACTTTTTGAGATACTAGCTGTTACTACAACTGAACAGCAACAAATGTGACACTATACAAATAGAGGATAGTGAGAAAACTAATATGGTACAATTTCTCAAAGCCATACAGTTCTTTTAGACTCAGAGTATGTCCCTGTTTCAATAAGCAAAATGGCTTAATGAATTTTAGTTCCCAAACTGTATTTTTCAGGATATATAGGTGTCTAAAACCTAAATTGATCAAACTTAGGACCCTATCTGCATACAAGCTTCATCTTTAGATACTTGAATACGTCAATGATCAGGAAGGAACATAATACAATGATAAACAAAATTAATACATAAAAAAGACTCTGTAAGTACAAGTCATAATCAACTCTAAGTAACGTAACAGTTTTACAGGTCTCAATTATACTGGAAGAAAAAAAAATTTCTAACATTTTAAGGGTAGAAAAGGAGACTACAAGCAATTCAAGATACAATACCTGTAAAGATTCATAACAGGGACTATAGAGTCGGGTCTTGGATTCCCTGAGCAGCACATATTGCTAAGAATTATACTTTAACAGTTTAACTGAAGGCTCAAGCTTCCTACTGAAATAAATAGGTTACCTGGGATTTATTGACTACAATTTTCACAATAAGAAAATATTGAGAAAATCTTAACAAGTTTCCATTACGATCCTATTTGACTTTGTCTTAGTTAGAAAATAAACAGCAGTAAGGGGAAGAATACAGTTTTCCACTGCTAGTAAATTGGAATCAATCTGTTTCCACTCCTATCTCTAATTTTCCATTTGCATTGTTTGTTTTTTTGTGACAAGTTTGGCTTAGTACTGAATTCTACTAAATTCTACTGAATGCTATTAAAAATAGACTTTTTAATCTTGAAGATAGTAAAAACCATCAGCTGCAACGGCCATCGCTAAATAAATTTAAATGGGAAATAAGTAACTCTATTAATAGGAAGGATAAGTGTCAGAAAAAAAACCCATCACAAAGCCCTAGAAAGGGAAGTAATGCATTCATCTTCTGGTAGGAGAGATCTGACCAAACATCTGATCAAGCTGCCTACAATCTACAGGGTAGATAACTGCATTGAAATCCTTGGTCCTCTTTAATAATGAAGAGGAATGGGTAATCCTAGGATGTGATTCTCCTCACCTTATAATAAACATCTAAAAAGGCCGGATGAATCATGACCTAAAACCTCCTATTTCTCTCCACTTCCTATAAAAGGACTTGAGGGTCACTAGTTTAGGTGTAGACATGTACACCGGCAATACCTGCAGTTAGATGAGTAATTCTCACTCTTGATGTCTGTGCATCACAACCAAATGGCCTGCTGGAGGATTTTCTTTAGGTAAAAAGAAGTTAATAACAGTTGAAATGTTAGAGATGTGAACTGAAAAGGACATCAGAATAGTTAGTCAGGGCTTTAAACTCCAAATTTGCCATTTGTATTTTCCCATTACAGCGGTAAACATCCTATGACAGAGATTTGAAACTTATGGACAGATTCTCTGCTTGTTCTTTTCCACCACTCAAAGAATATAGTAGAAGCACAGACAATAAAAACTTTGTTGACCAGTGCAGCAAAGCTTTTCCATATTACCAAGAATGGAGGTGTTCCCAGCAGGCAAAAAGTCAGTTTAGCAGCCTTATCAAGGGACTGATGAATATGTGACTTTCTCTATCCATCTCATGCTCACAGACCATCCCAGGGAACCAAATTTAACTACCTGAAAGTAATGCATTCTTTTATCTCATGTTCACGGTGTGAAGAAAGTCAAAGTGAAATAAATATGATTCAGAAAATTCCTAGGGATTATGTCTGGTACATACAAGATCTGACTTGGATATTTCATAAAGCATCACACACACCTACAACAGTACGGAAATACAATAACCATTTCCTCAATGACTGTAACTTTAGAAATCTGCAAAATAATTTATTAGGTGAGTTCAGCTGTTTCCAGACAATAAAATATGAAACAAAATAAATCTCACCCTTGCTGCTTTCATTCATTCGTTTCAATGCACACAAACCTTCTGCTTGCTGTAACTGAACTTGTACGTTATGAGGGAAAAAATCCTCATGGAATAAAATGCACAAGTTTTTCTTTATCAGGCCAGCCTGGTGCCTTGTTGATAATGCTCTCTGTTGTCAACTGGGAGATCTGAATTCACATCACTGACTTAATCTCTTACTTTGCAGATTGCTACGGGCTTCGAATGGCAGAAAGACAGTATATTTAATCACCAAGACTCAGAGGAAGCACTGAGAGGCAGTGGGTCACATAAGCAATCCTTAAGAGCAGGACATCATTTCATTTTCACTGAAGGAAGCTGCCACACTAATGCAGCAGTATTAGATGAAAAGAGCTCTAAAAATTCTAGGAAAATAAAGTAGATGATGTCATCAAAAGTATCTTCTGAATTTTCCAAGCAGCCTGGCAAAATGCATCTGCAAAGTTACAATGAAACACAGAACAGAAGCAGAGATGATCAAAGGGATGGTATGGCTTCCAGAGTGAGAAACAGAACAGGTCTATTCAACACGCAGAGGAAAATGTGAATAAGAAATGACCACTCCACGTCTTGTAACACAAAATCTAAGGGCACTGAATGATACGATTAAGTCACAGGCTTGAAAAACAAAAGGAAATTATTAACAGCTTCTCACAGAATGCATATTTGTTTTGGGTAATTTATTGCCACAAAACATTGTGTGGGTCAGAAATATTAAAAAAAAAAAAGAAAAATTAAGAAAGATACGGGAAAATTAGTCCACCAGACTAGCAAGTATAATGGACCCACAGCTCAGGAAATCCTAATCTCACTGGTTGGTGGAACCCAAAGTAATGTACTTTGGGAAAAATCAGTTGCCCCATTTTTTACATCCCTTTCAAAGCATTTGTGACTGGTTTTGCTCAGAGACAGGATATTGAGCTAGATGATCTGCTGGCCTGATCCAGCTGCTAATTTTCATGTGCCTTGTTCTTCTTTCTGTATCACTGCTAAGATTGCATGACAGAAGATAAGAGATATGCAGACCCTTCAAATTAAAGGAAATTAATGATTCCATAGCTATCTGAAACGTATCGCAATTGTCATTACCTAGTGCCTAGAGATCAAGTTACGCTCCTCTTTTGGCAGTTGCACTGTAATAAGTAGATCAACCCAGTATAAACATGTTATTAGTTCTATTTCAGGAAAAAAAAAATTATCTGTTGATAGTTTTAGTATTCCTTAACTACTGAGAACTTCAAGAGTTAGCTGCATGTCTGGCAAAATGAAATGATAGTACAGTAGTTTGATGTGTATATGCTTTGGGAAACAGGAAGCCACAAGAAGAAGAAACGATTTCCATATTTCTATTTCATAGCCCTCATTATTCCTCTTTCGACCTCACATTTTAGGAGGGAAGAATCATTTTTGATTTTTGCCTAGACCCTCAGCTGCTGTACATCAGCAAAGTTATAACTGCATCAGTTTACACCAGATGAGAATTCAGTATTTCCAGCCAACTCCTGTGTGTCTGAAAAAGGAAGAAAATTACCTGTCTCACAGGATAAGATGAAGCTTATTCAGTTAATGGCCATGAAGTATGCTAAACTGTCCAGCTGAGAGATGCTGTATAACTATTAAATTCTGTTATTTTTTATGGATATTACATAGACACATAAAGTAAGAACAAATGTGTAAGTGGAACAGATTGACACAGAAATGAAAAAGGGAAATGATTCATTCATATTCAGATCAAGAGTTCCAGAAAACAGGTATGACAGTAGCACCTCAACAGAAGGTGTAAAAAATAATCAAGAAGTTGGGCGTAGAAAAAATCCCAAACAATCTAGTTGTTGTTAGTCCAAATCCACAAACGAAATTCCCATCTTGCTACCTGTTTTTAGCAGTTTTGAAAATAACCCAGTCGTCTATCTTTTTCTGTTTGATTAGTTTCATCTCCAAAATTTATTACTTTGCTCCTAAGTGCGTTGGATTTTGAAGCGACAAGAATGTTCCTAATTAATACTAGTACCTAATCAGATGTATTTTACCACCTGCATTCAAAATGATGCATAAGTGCTTAACTCTTTTCCTGAATTTGACATAGAGGAAATTGGGAAGCTATTATCTAATACTTTTTTCAAGCTTAACATATTTGACAGGAAATATGATCTTCCTGCAAAACCACCAGTTTTTTCTATTTTTAAAAAAAGTCCTATCTAGGAGGGGAAATGAATATCCTTTATACCTTCATTTATATTTTTCAATCTCTCCCAATTACAGGAAAAAATCTAAGGTAAACTTCGAATATCAAACCATAATTTCCACTGGAATTATCATAATGCACTACTATATTTGATGTTGAAAAGCTGGGTGCTTTTAAGGTCACTGTGACACATATTATGGCAACTCTTAATGAAGCAAGGACTTGTAAAAATCTTTTGAAGTTCACTTATTAATGTATTTGTTCTGTAAAGTATAACAGAAGGCCTACTTGAACATTAGCTTTCAGATTTTTGATTCATGCCTAATGAACTGGTAAAAGGAGTGAATGAAATAAAGTATTGGTTTTCAGGGGGAAAAGACAGCTGTCGGAATACGTTTGGAAACTCAGACTTTTCATAACATGTTGATGTACTAGAGATCATATATATTACACATTGCAATGAGAACTGTTTGGTTACACAAACAAATGTGGCCCAATAGCTTCATTTTCTGTTGTTTTACAGTAAGCCTCAGCTAAATATGTATGTATTTTATTTGTATATTTGTCATTCTTATGTTTATCAAAAATCTAAGGCCATCTTTCTGCTTTATGAGATATCAATGTATTTTCAGTCACTTTAATTTTATTTCTGCCAGCTAAGTTTAATTTTATTCTCTGCAATGGTGCTTGAACACATAAACTAACATTCCTATCCCAAAGGATCAGAGAAATACTTGATGAGTAATTGACTACAAAAGTTTAATTTGGACAAATATTCAGACTTTTTCAGTGTGTGTCATATTCATTCAGTTGAAGAGGAATCTTCCATTTGGATAACACTGCAGACTAATTTGTCATATGGCTGGCAAAAGATAATAGATGATCAATATTGTATGTGAAATGCAAGCTGCAGTTTTAAGAACACTAGATTTAATGTACTCATATAAATAACACAGTTTATGTATTGCTACATTGTGTACGCACCAAATTTTTATTACTTTGCTAGGAGATTTTGGTGAGAATTTCCTATTATTATTCAGACATACAGATGCACAATTTACAGAACTGTGTAAATCTAATCTGAATTCTAATCTGAGTTTGTTCTCATAGGTTTAAGGCGCAAAGGTAGTTCCTGAAATTTCTCATTTTCTGGCTATCAGTACCTTCCCTGTAAAAGTAACTTCCTCCAAGAATCAAGAAGTTTCTCCATCTTCCTGCTGAAAAGAAGTTTTGGTAATACACTACTGAGGTTCATTTGAGCTATTCATGAAAGATCTCATAATCTTTTAACAAATATTGCATAAAATGGAGAAATTAATTTGGTAGGGTGTCACCTGGTTAACCAACCAATGATCAATTGACATCCTTCTACCAATTTTTGCAAGATCTCTAAACCAAATTAATAGGAATATATTATAGACGTTTTTATGCCTCTCTTTATTTTGATGCACAATAATTATTGGTAAATACATTCAGTGTTTCTCCAGAAACTTGTTAAATTTTCTTGTTAGAAAATACTTTTGGTTTTTTGGTTTGTTGTTTTTTTCTTAATTTTTTTGGCAGGGGGTATAGTGTATGTGTGTGTGTGTGTATATATATATGTCTTAGACAAAAATTAAAAAAATATGAAACAGTCATGCAGCTGCAAATAAATGGACAGGATATTGTCCTGCATTACAAGTGGTTAATAAGCTACTGGAACACAAAAAGAGAGAAAAAACCTAAACCACCAAGACTTAAGACCAACATCATACTAAGAAAGAGATAAGAAAATGATACAGGTAATGATGCAGCAAAAGTAAATATGTGGTATTCAGTGGAAGATTGTGTTTCAGAGGCAATTTCATAACTTAGTCTCCCATTTACAAAACTAATTAGGAAGTCAGACAGGAAAATCCACTAAGCTGCAATGGAATTATAAAAATAAATGTTGTATTTTGGCAAAAGGATACTAAAAACACAAACAGCAAGTTCATCAAGAACTGCTTCTAACTTTTTGAACCAGAGAGTGTAAGCTTTTCTACTTCATACATCTAGAATGAATATATTTACTTGATTCTACTTCCTAATTACAGTAAGTCAGTGGATTGGTTGCAATGTTTTAATTCGTTTAAACTGGCATCTTACAGTTTTCCCCAAGGCTTGGTGTTGGACGTGTTTCAAGGCTTTTTGATTCAAATCATAGAGTTATGATCTTATTCTGAAAAAAGACTGTTTTGCCGTGTATGGTAAGAGCCTGAGATTAGCCAGTGACAATGTCTGCAGGTGAGAATAAGCAAGGTTAGAAACAATGTGAACATGAACATTCTTCATTTCTGCTCTCTCAGAATGTGAAGTTTTAAGAGGAACAATGAGAGCCATGAAATAGGAATATGAAAGCAATTTCTTCTCCGTCTCCCAACTACATTAATAGCTCGCCATGGCTTCTTTTGGGAATCACGAAGCTAACTCTAGAGTTTGGTGAAAAAAAATCAACAAATAACAGACCAAGCAGAATATTTAAGGGCTATAATTATTAACAAATTAAGGTAGATTAATCATCAGTTAGCATCAGAGCAGGAAATAGCAAAACAGACATTTCAATCTATTTACCCTTTCCTTTGAGGATTAACAAAACAGAGTAATTTTCTGCCTCCCCACAATTTTCCTTATGTAATTTATTTTATTTTAGCCTGAATTTTCTGATAGAAGAATGCAACAATATAAAATTGAGAAGTATCTCTATAGACATCTTCCCTATTCTTTTCTGTCATTTCCTAACATTTGCCACTGTTATATTAGTTAGGAAGTACTAAATTAGAAATACCACTTAAATATAATGATTCGTTTAAACACTCACACTAGACTGTATCTAACGTTGAATGGTCTTAGAAAAGTATTTTCTAATTGATTTTTAAGATAATATTTACTGTGTTAATATTAAATAATAATAACAACAACAACAGTAATAAATCTGAATTGCAGTACCTGTGGCTGTTATTTTGGCAATTACAAGGCAGCAACATTTGGGGAAAGTGGGTACATTTGCAAACACGCCTGTTCACTTAATCTCAACAGCAATAATTTCAAAGTAGTATTGTGCTGTAGGCACACAACAACCAGTTCAGTCACATGGACTCACAAAAGAATACTGCAATCAGGTAAGCAAACTTATGTGGATTAAACTAATGAGGTGGCCAACTGAAAACTCAGACATGCATAATCTCTTGCACAATTCTTTATTTTTTTTAGCAGCCTTATTCAGCCAAGATGTAAAAGCAATACTGTGTGCCAGTACCTTAGACTGAAATGAGTCATTTTATTGGCTTTATCTTGGGTATCTTGGCTTTAACTGTAGTACCATCACTCTCCCCTTCCAAAACATAACCGGTTGAAGTGCCAGATGAGATGGATGTTCAGTATTAGGGCTTTCAGCTCATCTGCTTGGTTTTTTCCACTAATTTGATGTTATAGTGCCATAGCAAACCCCTACTGTGGGTGTAGGTAAAACAAAGAGAGTAACTGCTCTATTTTCCTGGCCATTGCTTGCTGTGTGCAAACTGCAGTGTGGATTTTTAGATTGTAGCATTCAATGGGGCTCTGAGCAACCTGATTGACTTGGAGATGTCTCTGCCCATGGCAGAGGGGTTGGACTAGATGGCCTTTTCAGGTCCCTTCCAACTCAAACCATTCTGTGATTCTATGATTTTGTTAAAGCAGAAGTGACTGAGTTGTAGACAACAAACTTACTTACTGCCTTGCAATAGGTGCTGCATTTTGGGTCAGTGTCCTTCTGAAAAGAAAGAAAGGAAGGGGAAGACTGCTTGCCCAAGGAACAGCCAAGGGAGTTCTGCCTGGAGACGGGGGAAGCCTGCAGCATTGCTGTAAACACAGACATTCCCAACCCCCTCTCTCCTCACCCTCCATTCTGCCCGCCCAAACAGGCCGGCCTAAATTGAGTCCCAAAGGTAATAGAAAGGTCTATGAGAGTTTCAACAAATCTAGGAAGCCACCCTTCTTGAGCAGATCTGTTTTCAACCCTTTTTATTTTAACTTCTTTGCAGTGCAGATCTGACTTTCATCTATACAAAGAGTTACTTTGTTCTAACGTAGTGGTTTACGCTCTATGCAGGATGACTTTAGACAAAGATTCATTTCATGTTTTGGTGTGTTCTCTCTGAAAGAAAAGGAAAACAGTACTTCAACTCTAGGTTGTGGCTTACTTGGGAACCTGCCAAGTGGTTACTCCAGACTAAAAGCTCTTATTTCAGAACCATTTCTGGTATAGTTTTCCAGTTACAGCAAAATACCACATACGTATTGATTTCAGTGAAGCATTACACATCACCTACCATAATTTCCCTTTTGTTTAACTGTACAGAAATAGATTTTAGCATGGATGTAAGGCCCTTTGTACTGGTGTAAGTAGGTTGTTGATTTGATTTACTGCATTAGTTTGTAAATATAGATAGTTAAATGAATAGCAAGGTGGTCAATGAAAGAACAGAGATAATTTTATCCTACAGAAAAGTACATGTAGACAAAAATTCCCTTTTCTCCCTAGCTTTACTGCAGAATTCAAACGTTGGTTTCAAGATACGCAAAATTTCTGCTTTATAATAATTCAAGTCCAGGTGGCCAAGCTACACCACTAGAATACAGTTTGGAAAATACACTAAGTGAAAAGACACAAATGCTGGAAAGTAAATGACAAATTATTCTCCATTGTTTGCCAACATTTAAGAAACACTTTCTTGTATACATGGATATTTCTACAAAGGATCCCAGGAGGAAAATAATCGTCTCTTCCAGGCAACAAAACAAATACAGCAACATTTGTCATGGACTAAAGTAGCCCTTGTACCTCAACACAACACAAAAGAGAATTTCTAAAGCTGAGTATGTAAGCAGCAACAGATCTCAAGTATACGTAGCTTGATTATGAAAAAAACACAGAAACTATTAAAAAATTGTTTGATGCTTTTTGATGCAAGGAACACAAACTAGAAGATGTACGAAGGCTATGTGGCAATAAAAGCATAAAACATGTCAATGTTAGGGATTTTCTCAGTGAATCAGGACAAAAAGCCCCTAAAATATTAATGTTTCAGTGTGCATTTTTTTCACCTCAGTTCAGAAGGTAACTGCACTTGGGCTACTGGAAGCTGGTCTGTTCTAAAGGCAAAAGCAGGACAGTACTGTCTGAATATGAAAAAAAAAAAGAAGAAGAAAATTGTTTCATTTTAGTGAACTGCTTAGATCACAGCCCAGTGGCTATGTTAGAAGTACAAATCATGTTGTACAAACTTACTCTTCACTTCATATGACCCTATGGAACTGCAGTTCAGAACAGATCTGTATCAGGATACCATATCAAGAGTCCACATCAATTCAAGGACTCGGAGAATTAATTTCTGGTTACAGGTGAGTGAAGCAATTGTCTGCTTGGAGCTTGTAGCTGAAAACTACAGAGCCTGGACTCAGTAAGATTGTTCTTTTTTCTCCCTTTCTGACTTGGACCAATGCTTTCTACAAACGAAATAGTGTGGCACACAAGAACACAAAGCCTCAGGACAGGTAACTTGACATTATGCTTGACACTAGCATGTCTATCAACTCATACATCTTCCTTAGCAAGCCACAAATAATAATTTTATGCCATTTATTACATATCAATTAGAGGTTTCATGTTTGTATATCAGTTGTTCTTTTCTCCCAGGAAACTCTGAAAGGTCATTTCAAAATGAAGCTGCTGATGTTGCTGTGGCAATTAGGCTGTTTTTCCCCTTTTTAATAAAATCATAGACTACTTGGTAAACAAATCCCATTATTATGTTAGGTATTTATTCCCTTAAAGTTGAAATAAATCCACCTATATATTCCACTGGAATATTACTTCACTGTTACACATGAAGCTGGGAAATCAGTAAGATTTAATACAGTGAGCTAAGATACAAGCAATTTCTCAGACTGGAGAAGTGACCACACCTAAGAGACAACTACTAACTTTCCATTACATTTTGTGAAACTATTAAAGCTTCCATTTGATTCAGTATTAGAGTAAGAAAAATAAGCTACGCCTTCCTTTTAAAAGTAAGCATTTCTGATTATCCTGTCTTTCCTCTATCTGTCATGATTTCAGAACATACGTTCTCATCAACTTCAAGATTTAGAGATTAAGACTGCACCTCATGTCTGATATAGATTTCAGATTTAGCTTTACCAGTCTTTCAGTGAGTGGCTGCTAAAATCAAAACTGTACTAAGGCAGACAGGAATGCATGAGGCAAGATGATATCAGGATTACATGATTTCAAAGATCCCAAACTATTGGAGTTAGAAAGTCTGCTGCCTTCACCAATGGAAAGCTAAAAGTGCTTCCAGCTTTTCAGCCGATATATTTCTATTTTTGCCCTTAGAGTTGCTCACAAAGCACTCACTATATCCAACAGAGTTGGGCAGCACTTGTGTTACTCCGAACAACTGATGTCTATGCTGCAACAGCAGTTAATTTGCAGAACTGGTTCAAAACTCAAATGCTTCTGAGTCTAACTTTGTAATATAATATTACTGGCATGTAGCAAAATGAACCTACAGTCTGATGTGCTGACAGCGATAAACCCCACTTTTAGGGATTGCTATTTTCTCTTTTGTTCCATTTCTTGCTGATCTATGGCTGATACATATTAAATAACAGATTATCTACCATTTTGCACTAACTTAATTCTATTATCTAGCATATTGGAGCATACTATCAAAATATGAAAAGCTTGAATTTGTTTTATATAGCTAAAATTAACAAATAATTTGGAATAGCATTAATTGTTCAGTGTGCCAGTCTTCTGCCATGTTAATTAGAATTTCAAGAGCTACTTCATGAAGTTCAGTACTTTTGTTGTTGTTACTGTTCATAATATTATTCTTTCAGTTTTAAACCTCTGACGTTCCACAGCAAATTTCAACGGCATGACTGTACTGGTTTTGGCTGGGATAGAGGTAATTTTTTTCACAGTAGCTGTATGGTACTATGTTTTGGACTGGTGATGAAAACACTGTTTCTCATTTTTACCCTCCCGATTCTCTCCCCCACCCCACCGGGAGGGAGGGAGCGAGAGAGCAGCTGTGTGGGGCTGAGCTGCCTACTGGGGTTAAACCGCCACGCTGTTCTAGAAAAATATTTCCAGGTCATCAAGAAAGCACTGTAATGCTGTTTGCTGTCATTTTTAGAAACCAACTATTACTAGCTCTGAAAAGCAGGCAAAGCTCCTTGCTCAGCCTTAGCTACCGAAAATAATAGCTGGGAAGTATACATCTGCCTAGAGTCCTAAGACTAAGCACAGAGCTTTCAAAATAAAGATAGTAAGGTCCTCATTGATTGGCAACTGCAAGAATTTCTAAATAAGATTTGAAATGTCTGAAGTAACAGAATTCAGAACAATAATTGCTAGATTAGAAAAAAGGAGGTATCACTCCTTATTTGACAGACAGGCCTGTTTGTATACCAACTGTTCTTTCCTTCCATCAAACTCTGAAAGGTCATTTCAGAATGACGGGTTTGGCCAAATGTAATGTAGGGGACAGAAAAGGAGAAATAGAGGAGATGATAAATAATATCTCTAAGAGTCGTTGCAAAACCAAAATAAATCACACCATTTTAACTGCATCACTGGGGCAACCTAAGAAGAACAGGTAGAGGTTGCACCACGAACTTACTATATTCAGCTTTTGGTTCTCAAACACAGCTCAAGTAACACACTTAATTCTCTGCCTCCAGAGACTACGGCCCTGAAGTGTGTAGAGCGGAGCCTCTCCCAAGATCTGCTCTTATATAACAAAACACAGTTACTAACAATTTCTTTTTAAAATGACATGGTACATTGGGATGGCAAATTGTATTTAAAGTCATTGGCAGGGCTGAGTTAAGTTGCATTTTGAGAACTACTTGCACTACTGTAGTGTTGGTTTTCCTCAAATTTTTCCCAGTCTAATGAGCAATTGCAATTGTAAAACAACCTTACAGCAACGTCACAGCTCTGCGGCTAACACCACGTGACATTATGGTTCTCTGGTACATGAGAAAGAAAACAGGAAAGCAGTGAATTAAACCATACCGAGATCACATTTACTGCTACTTTTAAATACATGTTCCCCATCTGCCTTACTAATATCTGCTTGGTTATAAATAGCCATCTTTGAAATGACTTCTTTTTCAAATCATAGATGAAAAATGAATATGGCAGGAATAAACAGGCTGAAATGAACTATCCCTCAGCATAGCTCAGATGTTTTTTAGATCAGGAGCAGTGCTGGTATTCTTTTGAAAGAAATACAATTGCAAAACACACTGAAAGGGAGACAAAATCACAGTATGTTCACAAGGACATGTCCCAGGATAAGGAACTGCTGCCCTTTTAGCTTGTGGTATCTAATTATTAACAAAGGTACATTCCGCATTTCAGTGCTGTCTGATTTTACCTCTCTGAATCATATTTTACCCTGAGTCACACCTGAGATATTTTCTTCCTAACAGTCTCAGCACTGATGGATTTCAGATTGGAAAATGTAATTGCTTTTCTGAGTTTTTACTACATTCATTTGGTAACAAACCTACTAAAAAGTATCACAATGGATGAACTGCAGGTAAATGATCCAAGACAGATTTAATCTAATTTACCTACTAAATCTCTTTAATTAGTTTTGGACTGTCAGCCGTTACTTCTAGATTTTTAAAACAAAAAAGAACAGAAAAGCTCATTTGCAAAAAAGACTCCTACACACTTTCCTCAAGACAAATAACCTCCCACAAACTGAAAAACAAATAGAGAAAAACCCCCACGTCATTAGCATACCACTTCCAGTTTATAACTTGGATGATAAGACACAAAATAACTAACATCTGTCATCGTGAAAAGTGCACTTTACCTTTATTATGTAATGTCTAGCAGAGTCAGACATTGAGCAGTCTTGTTTAAACTGATTTAAATTCACACTTATTTTAATGCATGCCTATAAAACCTGAAGTTTGCCATTTGGTTTGTTTTTCTACGTTGATTATTGATGTCAGACACAGTAGTATAAAATGAAAATAGAGTTTGTAAAGTATGATAGTGACTGCTACCACAAAGTGTAGGCAGCTGTTATTAACAATATAAATTATCATAAAAATATACTTAATAACTTCTTGTATCTTCAGCTAACAGAATGAAAACTTGTTTATTTTTTTCTTTTATGCACAGTATGTAAATAAACAATAAATGTTTAAAAACTCATTATATAGCATGTGTTCCTTTGCTCCTCAGCAGCAACTGTTTTGAAAGGAGCTTCATATTGATTTTAAAGAAGAAATTGTGTGAAATAAAGCCGTTATTTCAACAGTAAAACATTTTCAAAATTATATCCAAACAGGAAATGAATTTGTAAATCATGTTGTCATTACCAAGAGCACACAGTAGTGGTCTTGCTCAGTTACCATGTTGGCTTTATTAGACTTGTTTAAAAATGTAGAAGAGGAACAAGAGAGAGAAAATAGTAACATGAACATAGAGTGATACCTCCCCAACCACCTACATCTTACAAGCTGACATATTTAATTCTTAACGTATGGGAAATTTTAATTTATATTACGAACTGAGTGATCTCCTTTTTTATTCTTTGGACACAAATGAATATATCTGCTACTATGGCATACAACTCTGCCATGGAACAGAAAGTGCAGCAACTGAACTGATACTAGTGCTGTGGAAACATACTGCCTGGTCTTTAATTAGAGCCATACATTTGCGTAGGGAGGTATCTGGAGCCACAACATGTTGATTCTTCTTTGCCTATATTCATGTATCAAGGAGACAAAACCCAAAGTCCTAATGGATCAACAAAATAAATTAATATTTTTTTCTCTTCAATTAGAGCAGCAATCTTTCTGTTTTCCTAGGGGGGCTGGGAAGGGACCAGAGCAGCAGCTGGTGCAGGTCATGGATTAAAGCTCTACTAACAGAAACATCAGAAAGGAGATTTCCAAATGGGGAAATATGAAGGAGGGATCTGAGATATTGTCTCTTCAGACAAGAGAGATCTGGGGTCAGAAATGTCAAGGTGGTGACTCTGATCTCGAGTGCTGACCCTTCCAAATAGGACTTGCATCTGGGGTAGACACACATAGAGACTCTTAAACCACCCCATTCATTTTTGCTGCTAGAAATAGCCAAGCTGTAACACAGACGAAACTTCATATGAGCCGAGGTGTTATACAAGTGAAATCCCGGTGACCTAAGAACAGGTAGTCCAACCACAGCCTAGCCCCTGATCGGGGCTCAGAGAGGGTGCCACAGAAGAGGACAGGAACATGGCAAGTACGTAGTGATGCTTCTGAAAAATACTCCTCCAGCCTCCAACAATTTGCAACTCGTGGACTTGATGAGCCAAAGATTGGACATAATGATCCCAGAGGTCTCTTCCAACCAAATTGATCCTGTGTGTGATTCTGTGTCTTTGCATTTAATATCTTTTAATAAATCTTTATCTCATGAATTTTTACATGTTGCTTTTGGAACCCATGTAACTCTTAGTATCCACAATACCCTACAAAAACCAGACCCACTTCATATTTATCTTTAGAATCTGAAAACTAAGAAAACCTATTACAGGTTTCAGCACAGTTGTTGAGAATAATAAGAGAAAGCAACTGATTCTACTATCACAGATTACAAACACAAAAAAGTCTTGATGACTAAAGAGTATACAGGCATAACAAAAATACAACAAAGTACTACTCCTAATGTCAAAAGGAATAAAAGACTATTTTCTGTTAAGAAACTAGTTTCTACCAGCATAAACCTACAGGGAGATGTCAAGAAGCCCTGAGCCCTCAATTATTTCTCCACACAGTATGCATTCTGGTGTCATGGGAGAAATTCCTGTTCAAAACCCTCATGTTCATACGGCCACCTTTACCCCTTGTCTCTCTATCTGTAAAAGTAAATTTAATTCATGCCTGTTGGACATTTTTTCTTCTCAGAAATAGTACCATCTAATGAAAGAATTGAAGTTTAACTTATCTGAAAAAGAACATCAGAGAGCATAAGACAGAAAGCAAGAAGAACTTGCTAATTTGAAAATGAAAGTAGGAAAATCTTTCTCTAAATCAGCTACAATTTTGGAAATAGTGGAAATGTTGACACTATACTCATGTTCATTTATGAATTAGATGTAGTAGCTTAAAATGTTATTGTTCTTCAGCTGCTCATTAGTGTGCCCTCAGATAATATCTTCTAATCATGTGGCTCATGGATCCTCTCAGTACATTTCAGTGCACAGTAAAACATGTTACCTTACATCATCTTACAAATGACAGCATTGCAGAATCAGTTTTTATCACCATGGACTACAATAATAACCTAAATTAGGTGAAAAATTACACAGCAGACTCACACTTTATCAAGCCTCTGAAAAATCTCTAAAAATTAGCTTTCTGCTTCATGCATTCAGCTTTGTGCTTCCAAAAGCTAAATAAGCATTCATAGAATCATAGAATCACAGAATCATTATGGTTGGAAGAGACCTCAAAGATCATCAAGTCCAATCGTACACCTGATGCCACCATGCCCACTAAACCATGTCTCGAAGTGCCACATCTAAACGTTTTTTGAACACCTCCAGGGACGGTGACTCCACCACCTCCCTGGGGAGCCTGTTCCAATGCCTAACAACTCTAACAGTGAAGAAGTTCTTGCTGATGTCCAGCCTGAACCTCCCCTGGCGCACCTTGAGACCGTTTCCTCTTGTCCTATCGCTAGTTACCGGGGAGAAGAGACCAACCCCCACCTCGCTACGACCTCCATTCAGCTTTTTAGAAAACAATTACCTCTTACAAAACTCACAAAATGAGTACTGCCTCAGGGCAGGCGTGTGGAAAACACAGCTTTCAAAAGGACCAGAACACCTTTGATAGCTTAATTCGCCCCAAATGGTAATAATAACCCCCCAACACGCACTCAGCAGAAGCTTCTATGGTCTTTGCTTCCTGTTCTTATTTAACTCATGCATTCTGCATTCGATTACATTTTGCATTAGTATAATACAATGACTATCATTGCCAAACTCAGTTTTCTGAGAGTTATACCTTTTTCCTGCATATGGTATTTTGGCATGATCCTGTTCAGAATTTTTCATACAAAAATGACTAACTCTCAAGTATGAAAAGAGATTTGCGGTGGTTATATTTCAGATGATCAAAATGGTACTACTGTTGCATAAAATAACAGGAACAAATTGTAACACTTTTTGTTCAGGATTTTGTGTTTCATGGAGAATTTTTAGCAACATCACCTTGTGTGAGAAAGTTTTTGTGGTAGTTATGGAACAGCTGATACGGAGCTCCAGGCTCTATAGGTATGACATTGAATATTGATGTAAAATGATGACTTAAATTTGGTATAATAAAGTTTGTAACAAAATATTTCTATTTCTTTAGCTCTACTACACATAGAGTAAGGCTAGATATCGTATCACAGTATCAATGGGGCATTACTTCACATTTCCTTAGAATACAGTTTCAGTTGTTCAGCACTTGGTTAAATAAAACAAACAGAAATTTTGACCATCTAAATTCTGACTCATGACCAGAAGATGTTACTAGAATGTTAGAATTTAATTGTACAGATTGAAAGGAAAACAAGACAATTAACATTCACAGACTGTCTGGCTAAACTCAATCGACCTTTATGCCTCAGAAAAAACACCCATCATCCCCACTTAGAACCATCAAACGGCTGGGGTTGGAAGGGACCGTTACAGATCCTCTAGTCCAACATCCACAGCTTGAGGGAGAACAGCTGTTAAGGGATGCACAGAGAGTGGGTATTTCCACCCTGTGTATGAGGCAGCTGGGAAGTAGCCTGGACAACATCACACATTCACGCTGCAGGGAGGTAGAGCTCTGGTTACCACATGCTCACAGCACCAAGAGCTGCCCAATCTCCAGCTGCTCCTGCACACCAATTAAGCACGTAAAGTGTGGCACTGGGGCCTTTCCACAGAGGTGAGGAGATTGCTCTGAGATTGTGAGCTTTCCACAATCTACACAAAAAGACTTGGTGGTGCTATCCCATTTCTGATTCAATGTCAGTACCATGCCATAACAAGTTGTGCTATGAATAATTTTAAACCCATCATTTAGCGTGGAGGTAGGTTTGTCATGTCCTAGAGGTAAATGCTCTAAATGTTACTGTCAGTAATTCAGTGAGGATGCTAGTGCTGATGGTGCACCTGTTGTAAGCCTATCTGGAGAAAAGAAGCGGGGATCTTACAGATTTGCTGCATGAGACTCTTCAGTCCTAAAAAACAGCCTGCCATCGCAAAGGACAAATAACTTTTAAGGAATGTTCTGTTTCTTACACATCTTCACAATTTCTGTTCTCTTCATTTTTAAAGAATCCACTAAGTACTGTAATTTTATAACTAACAGTGAAGTCCACATTTCAGTCACATAAGCATATGATGGTGCCAAAGAAGAAGCTGTTAGGACTGGAATTAGCTGTTTAGCTTGCAGACAGACACTGCTAGAGGCTAGTGAAGGCACAGTTAAGACTCTGCTACAACATTCCTAATAGATTTTCATTTTTCTGCTTTTTTGACCAAGATGTTTGGGTCAGCTTCCATGACAGTTGTATTAAGTTGCATTGCGTCAGCAAAATCAACTGGTTACAAATAGATGACCTGCATTCCTATCAACAGAACAAGACCGGCATTTGTTCCTAAAGAAGACTATATATTATTGCGTCATTACTGTCTTCAGATTATGCATGGATCCCCTGAAATGGAACCTAACACCTACGTACGCAAGTGGTAGAATCTGTGTTGAGAGGAACTCTACTTTTCTGAAGCGTTCATTATTGAAACAGATAAAATATACTTTATCCCCCCAAATAAATAAAAATTACATTATCAGGCAGAACTGATAATACAGAACCCTGAAAACAAGCCAAAGACAGCAACTGATTCTGGCATTCTATCACTCATTTCAAGGACTTATTTAATGGATACTTCATACACAGTTACTTCTTTTTATCAGTTTATAAGTGGTTCATTAGGGTATCATAGGCAAAACACATAAATAATGAAAATAATATGGCAATCTATATAACAAAATATGCAAGTGACGACAAACACTGAAGTGCCTTATGACAGCCAGTGGGTTTTGAGATGTACTGTGCACGAGAATATTTTTCCCTTGATCAAGAGCAATTCAAAGCATTCAATCCAGAGACTTTTCTACTTACAGCAGTTGGGGCAGTTCCTTCTCTGCAAAGTTTTCACAATGAGGCAGTGGGAACAGAAGGCATATCAAAACATACATCTACAATGTACTGCAAAGTTCATTGTTTACTGAGGTATAAGAGTGGCTGTCTGTACATATCCTACTGCTGTTGATCTACTGAAGGAGGGTTTTTTTAATAGAAACTCTGACAAAAAGAAAATTATCTACACCATGATCAAAGCAAAAGTGTACCAAGTTTTGTAACATCAAAACAAGGGAACAGGAATGCATTTGGTGAGAGGACATTAATAAAGATGACTGCATCACATTCCCAAAAGTATCCAAGCTAAATAATTGCCTTTGCCCACTGTTCATTCAATGCGCCTGAGTCCTAAATCACCAAGCTGCAATTTTGTCAGAAGCGGCAAGTCTTTCAGCCACGTGATGATATAACCTGATAACATCCAGATATTCCACTGGAGATCCCTACATTAGTGATGGACCTGTATTTTATTTGTCAATCACATATTCCCAACTGTCCAGGACATTTTCTAAAACGTACCTGTCTAGATAGACTGAAAATTCTTCACAAACACACAGTATTATGGTCTGTGTTCTCCTTACCTGAAAGTCATCTGGAAATGCTGGCAAGGGGATAGGTTCAATTATGAAGTGACACACAGCTAACTTTGGCATATGTATAAGATGCAATTTCACAGAAACTTTATGAAATATGGCAGGAGATTCAATTATCGATGTGTGTTTTCCACTTCTTTCATGGAGGTGTTGGCACTAGTAATGAGATGTAAAATAGCCGTAAGTTTGAAATGTGGGATCATGAGGATTGATAAAGCCAAATGCAAATATAACCTCAGTATACTACATCCACTTAATGGACAATTTTATTTAAATCCTTTGGAAAGGCTGTCATTTGCTGACAAAATGCTGAAAAAGCCCTGCAATAGATGATACATGGCTGAGGTAGCAGCTAAATATACTGTTATCAAATCCAGTGACAGGCACAGCTGCTTAAGCAAATAGTTTAGGATATCCAGAATCTGAGATATTGTTAGTAATAGATGTTATGGTGGAGAAAATGACAGATTGTTTTTTTTCACTTTGCAAGTATCTAGGTCTGCTGGAATTGCTTCTGTTATGTTCAGACCTCTGTGGTACTCCTGAAGCATGCACCTTGTCTTGAGGAAATCTCGCACTGAGCCTCCAGTCAGGCAGGCTGCAGATGGGCTGAAACAAGGGCTAGGGCCACCAAGTTACCTTTGCCTTAAAAATACTGTGTTCAGAAGTATATGAAGTATGGGTAGCCTCAATAAGCAGCTGCTCCCAAGCTATTTAGTCTTTATTATTAACTTTCAGAACAAATACAAGATGATTACACCGAAACTACTGCTGACCGTATAGAATGGCAGCATGCTTTGAGCATGAAAATGAAAAAACCTAGCAAAACATCTATTGTCTATGAAAAAGCAAGAGGAGATGTGAGTCTCCTATGCCCATGGAGGGGAAAATGGCACAATCACTGGAAAGAGAACGATGGGCCGTGGGGGTTGAAAGAGTTGTGTTTTGTTCGGGCTTTACTACCACGTAAAGATTGGCACTCACAATTAGTCAGAATTTCCCAGAAGTGAAAATGCAGCAGCAGCTGCATCACCATGGGATAAACTAAGCCTGCTGTATTTGGCAGCCTGGGTTAGAGTGCCAACAAAAAGAAAGGGCAGAGCAACTGGGAAAAGTGATTTTAAAAGTTACATGATACTTAAGAATCTGGTTATATAAAGTGTTTATAAGGCACTTGTAGATTGTCCTGATTTTTTTGCCATAAATTGAAAACTTCAGTGTTTAAGTAAACAATCAGAAATGTAAAAGCTGTTCTTATAGGACCCTCAGGCATGTTTACAACCTTTTTTTCTTTTTAATGCTTTTGTACATCTCATGTCTTTAAAGCGCATCTGGGAAAAAACATTCTTTTTTTCCTCTATATCTGCTTCTATTCAGTATTCAGAGTATTAGATTAAAGTAATAATGAAAAAAATGCTGTTGTTGTTGCCTTAGGGTGATGTTGCAGCCTCAATGAAATAAGGGCTCATTATCAAATTTCCTGTTTTATTATTATCAGTGTTAAAAGAATCCAAATAATGTCAATATGAATTATATGCACATCCTAGCTAAACAAAATCCAGTGAAATACAACAGTTCACGCTTACGTATGAGTTTATCCTTTCAGTGCCATAAAACAATAGCCAATTGCCTAACAACCCTCTTAAACAAGAATTACCTTCATTTTATAGGAGAAAAGCAGTGTTCCTATCCAAGTGTTTATCCTCACGAAGAGTAGTCAGTCACGCCCATTTAAGGCAGTTAGGAAACCTGCACATGCGGCAATGGCCCAACAGGCTCACGGTAACACACCACTGTCTGACGGTAATCAAACTGCAGTTCTTAGCTTTGAGTTTAAGTCTCCATTTCTTGTGGCACAGGGCTGGTTAAACCTTGGTCATCTTCAGGCGACTCCCCTGTCACCAAGTGTTAATGGCGGCACTTAGCTGGGTGTGGAGAATCTTCCAGAGCAACGGGTGGGGAGTGCCTGCACAGCAGCAGCCAATCAACAGGCGCCACGGGAACTCCAGCCA
>NW_009628515.1:0-3068 GCF_000690535.1 Cariama cristata
GGAAGAATCCCTCTTCATAGCCCGCAGCAGGCCAGAGCGCCAACGTGCACCACAGGGTCGGTACACGTCACCAACAGCGCAGTATGGCCGCGTAGTGCACGAGCAAGGCTACGTGTCTAGGAAGCCTCGTCTTGTAAGAGCTCTGAGACACTTGTGTATCCCCTTAGGTGGAGGACACCAGCCAAGCGACTGGAGCTACGAAAGAGGGAGCAATGAGAGATGGAGAAAGAAGCATCTGAACTGGTGAATTCTAGCGGCAGCGCCAAGAGCGAGAGCTGTGGGGAGTCCCAGGGCGTCAGGGCCCTCAGGACCTCGTTGCTAGTCTTGGGTGTCCCGGCTTTCACGTCTCCTCGGTAGCTGGCAAAGGGGAGAGAAGCTCCCAAGTTGCCTGGCCCGGCCCCGCATGGCGCCTCTGGCAGGAAATGCCCCTATCCTTTCAGCGTTGGCTGGCTGGGACAAAGACGTTCCTTTTTTTGCCTCCTCTTTTCGCAGCATCGCTTTCCATGTCATGTGAAGAAAAATCTTGCCTGGGTTATTCCTCTTGCTGCTCAGGAAATTGCATGTGTGGGGCTGGGGGAGCAGGGACAAACGTTTGCGAGTTCAGGGGCGCTACAGATACTCCACATCAAACCCACAGAAAGGGCACACTTACTGCCAGGGCAGAAAAGCTGATGAAAAATTGCTGTTACCAGAGCGTGCCCCGTTTCAGAGTTGGTCCCTTGGTAGTTACGAATGTTTTCCTTTCAGGTAAAAGCATGAGCTTGTGTGTCTGAGAAAGGAAGAGCTGCCTGATACCTCCTTTAGGGTCAAGTGTTTCTGTTCTCTTTGTTCCTACTCATTTTCTGGGCAAGTTGGAAAGAGCCTCTTATTTTTGGATGTAGAACTAAATTTTTAGTAAGATGTGGTGTCCGTAGAGTTAATTGGTGAGCACCTAGATGCCAGTGAAAACGTAAGGACTGAAACGTGATGGAAACTGATACGTCAACATGATTTTCATTGGACTGTTTTTCATTAGAGTGTTAATGGCACGTTGTCCCGTGGCCCTTTCTTCTGCCATGAAAGTCCAGACAGATGGAAAGAATCCCTAGTGGTCTGCAGGAACAAGGTACATTTACGATGTGTGTCTGCATTTTTCCGAAGGTACTTGCAGTATGGACTTATAGTTAACATAAAGCATGTGCCTACTCTCCTTCTCTCTTTTTTTAATATGAAATATTTGAACGCAAATACTAAAACCAAGGTCTGTTCTGGAGCATGCTACACCTCTGCAAAGCTTACTTCCCTCCCTTGATGTTCTCTTCCTGAAAGCCTCATCTTCTGTTTCTGTGCGCTTACTATTCAGTGCTATTGTGACAATAATTTTGTAAGAAAAGAGGAAAGAAACTGTGAAAGTTCAGATGTTAAGAAGAAACAGGCTTTGTTTTTGTAAGAAAAGCTTCATGCTTTTTCAGTCAATAGGTTTCTAAAAGACCTTATAGTAGCCCTTGAAAAACCTTACTGAGATCCTGGCATCTGTACTGAAAGCAATTGAGGTCAAAGAAGAGCCATGGACAAAACGGCATTGCTGCTGCACGTTTTCCAGGCTTTCCCAAGAAGCGTTAATGGCCTCCTAACTAGCAACAGTGAGTCCTGGCGTGTGTTTTGGCGAGTTATTGCGTCACTGATGTTCTTTTCCCTTAACCGACATTGTGCGATTTAGACTTCAGTTGGGAAGAGATTTTCCAAAATGGCAATCTTTCTCGCTCTAGGAAGTTGAGTTTTATGAACTTCCCATCAGAGTGGATCTTCAGCGATGAGGTACCTGGCAGTAGAAGTGATCGGCAGCAAGGCTTTTCACTCTTTTTTTTTTTTTTTTTTTTTTACTACAGCACATCTTCTGAAAGTTGATGGCGTTGCTGTTCTTTGGGTTCTCAGTTGTGACTGTCGAGGTACCACAAAGCATTAGCAACTCTGCCAATCCTTTTTGGTAGCCTTATGGCTTGCAGCACTGGGCATTTCAATGTTTCCGCCCCAGCGTAAAACCCTATGGGGTAATCTCTTATCTCACTGTTTTTTTTCCTATCATAAAGGAAACTTTAGAAACAAAAGTTAAAGTACTGTAACTTACAAATGGACTTTCAGTGTTGAAACCGTAACTACCAAACGGCTCTAGCGTAGAATTGATCGCTTAAGCAGTGAGGTATTTGTTCTAAATGTTTAAAAAGAGAGGCAAGTGGATGTTAGGATTTTTTTCCTCACTATTTGGATGGAGTGCTCTGAAGTGCTTTATTTCTGTCTTGTGTTCCAGGGCCTGTTTCCCTGGGAGTTGAGCAGCATCTCTCTTGGGCAGCACAGCTCGCCAGGCATCCCTCCTCATTGTGTGACACCCAAAGAAACCCCCAGCCAAGTGAGAACTATGTCTTGGGCGGCGGGGAGGGAGACAGAGAGAGAGAATGTCATGGGATTGATTCCCGGCTGTGCCAGTTAAATGACTGCAAAAGGAATATGGAATACTTCTATAGTGCAAGTCTTTTTATTGGCTGTATATAAACATACGCCTCTTTAGACTAAAGTGACTTACTGAGATGCATTCTTTGTTTTTTCTTTTACTCTCTGAAGTTTTACGCTTCCCTTCCACTTGTACTGCCCAAGCAAGCGAGATGTGGAGGAGCAGCAGTACCAGGGCTGCAGCTGTGGTGGCAGATCGGTAAGGGTCGACGCTGGTTATGGCACAACCTCATCCTGCGGCCTCCCGGGGTTCACTCCCTGCAGCGGTGCTGTAAGGGAAGGATGAGGTGTTTTCCAAGACCAGCAAGAGCGTTTACTTTTCTGCGAAGAATGTGTTCAACATCGTATCGGTGAGTCCTCCTGTTGATTTTCAGTGTTCACATCAGGGTAGCTTTTAAAGGATGCGTTGTATGCGGAGCTGAGCTGTTTACCTGGAGTCCTCCTCTAGCTCAGCTGCTCCCCTCTCCCTTCTTCTGAGCGAATCCCTCCGCTTTCTTCTGAGTTACTTTTTGAATGTGCTACAGTAGGATTTGGGGTTTTTGTTTTTCAGGAGCGGCATCATCGGGGCTTGGCGATGCTCA
>NW_009628515.1:3292-4265 GCF_000690535.1 Cariama cristata
TGCTGGTTGGGGCTGTTTCCCTCTTTTTTTTGCCTTTTTGGGGGGTGAATAAAAAGCAGGAAGTCTGGTGGGTGATGATGTCATTTGGGGTACCCGAGTGTCACCGAGGGGGTAATGATGGGGCAGCGGAGCAGGTGAGTGAGGAATAGGGGGATGGCAAGGAGATCCCTCCAAGAAAGGAGGGTCACAGCCCAAAAATGTCTGAAAATTGGGGGAGGGGGGTGAGGTGGGGAATAAAAATGTTAAAAACTGTACATATGGGCGTGGAGGTGTTGAAATAGAGAAAAAAATCCCTCATTTTGATATAGGTTGAAAACTCTTTTATACCTGTAAAGGGGTTTGAAAATAAAAATCTGTATCTTCTCTGTTATAGAAAATATTTTTAGAATTTAACCCAAATTCTAAATAGAGATCTATAGGGTTTTAAAGTACAAAAATAACTTGTGTGTCTAGAACTTAAAAAATAAAGAACTTGAAAATACAAAAAAAAAATAGGATCCTTTTCTCTATGGAGGCATTTAAAATAGCAAAAAAAGTCTGAACTGAGAGAGCTGTCTACATCAACTCTGTGTTCCATGGTAAGTCTAAATAGATATTCTGCGTCGTCTAAATAGAGATGATAAAGAAGTGTAAAGAGTTCCCTAGGTCTAAATAGATCTAATCGTCAATAGTTCCTAAGTGTCCAGAGATGGGTCAAAAGAGGTAAGCGTAAAATATCTAAAAGCGTAACTAGAGATCATACCTGTCTCAGCAGCTCTTCGATGGAAGTGTCAATAGGTCTCTCTGTGAATGTGCCTGTGTCGGAATAGAGAAGTGGCCCTAGAGAACAGCTAGAAAAGAGAGATGGATGTGTAAATGGATACTGAACTGTCAATGTCTGTGCTCGGTAAGGTTTTCCAAATGGCAAGAAAGCCTGCTTCTAGAAGGGGTGAAAAAACTCCCCACCAATACCTCTCTCTTGGAGACAGAGAAG
>NW_009628516.1:0-3767 GCF_000690535.1 Cariama cristata
ATTCTATGATTCTATGATTTTATGATTCTGTTTACTTCATGTAAGTGGGAATAGCCCAGCTCTACAGCCTGACAAGCACTACCCTGTCATCCCCCAGCACAAGTTTAGGGGATAGGATAGCTGATTTTGTGACCTTGTTGAATACCAAATGTTTCTTGACCTCAAAGGAACCAGAAGAACATCCAGGAATTACTTCTCTAAACGAGTTCCTGCCACAGATACTCATGGAAATACCCAGCCATGAGTGATTCCAGAGGTGGAGGTGTCACTATACGTACATAGGAACTAACTGATATTTAAAGGTAATAAGTGGGATCAGGTCAGATTCATTAAAAAACAGGAGTTGTAGAATTAAGCTGTTCAAAACATAAGAGTTGGTTCTATCACACTCAGGTAGATAATAGTTGGAGTATCCAATGAAATATTTATTTTTAAAATAGCTTTTTGCGTTCCCTTTAGGGCACCTTGACTTGGTAGAAGATAAATCAATTGAAAAAGCAAGAGGTAGAAAAATAAAACACTTACAAGCTTGATGTTACAGGCAAAAAGCAATATGTAAGTGGTGCTTCTCTATCATTAAAATTGTATGAAGGAAACAAGACAGTGGTTAAAAGACATCTGGGAAATAACATGTCAGTGTGAATGATAATATTTTTTGATTGCTAGATGCCAATTTTAAGGAAAATCTTTTATGGTCCCTGATTTTTTTTTTTCCAGTTTTCTTATGTTTTTCACCTTCACAAATTCTATTTTGGCTCAAATTCAAAATAGCTTCTCTTTGTTTCCAGAGAGGTTCACACTTCAGCATTTTATCTTACATATCAGTCATCTTCAAGCAGTTTCTTGATTAAATCTAAGCAGACATGATTTAGATGTCCTTATGTTTTAATATTTGGAACATTTCCAGTTTGGGGATCTTTCTTTCTTAGTTTGGAATATTGCTTTGTCTCATTTCACAAACACAGCTAAACATTCACAAAATCTTTAGGAAGCACTCTGAAACTATCAAGTGAAGTATTTTGATGGAGAGAGAAAGAGGGAGTGTATCAGAGCTTAGAAATTTTTAGAAATAACAAATGGTAAATGTTTGACACAAATAGGATGGCAAAGCAATGCTTCATGTGTTACTTCTACGTGTTTATATTGTATATCTCAGAGATGTACAGAGGTAGCTAATTCTTAATCAACCTGATGGATAGATAAAATTCAGTGTTGACAACTGCAAGGTGATAGTGGGGCAATTTAAACTCTCATGGAGGTGATGTATCCTGAATGAATTGATCACGCTAGCAGATGATACCATTGTGGACTGATGAATGAAAAAGTCTGCTCAGTGTACACTGGCAATCAAAAAGGCAAGGAGGATATTAACCTTTTCTACAAAAAGGGGTGGAAAGCATAATTGCAGAGATCACAGTGCCATTGTATACATGTAAGTGATATGCCATTCCTTGAACACCACGTGGAATTTTCTTATTCTACCCAGATTACTGAAGGACACAGGAAAAAAAGTAATAGTTTCAGATATGGAAAGGTTTCAACATGAAGAGGGAGTAAACTATGAGCACTCTTTAGTTTAGAAAGGAATGATAGAAAAAAGCTATCATTTCAAAATGATTCACATCTGACAAATATGACTAGTCCCAGTGATGAGGATTCACTGTTCACACCTCCAAGCTGTGTCTTCTGCAGTGGGTTAGGGAGCTCAAGAAGGCTGGTTTGTTCACTAGTTAGTTTGCTTGGTTTTAAAGAGCGGAAAATGGAGCATCAACTTTGAAATGCTCCTTCACTAAGCAATATACTATCATACAGGAACGAAATTTAGTATTGAATGGGAGGGCAGAATCAAGGACTTGTGTTCAGTTACATTAAATAGGGTAAATATTTTGATTCAATGAAAAATATATGGGTTTTTTTTCAAATAAAATCTTTCTGGAATTTCTGTTCAACAATTAATTTTGCAATGTGTCCTTTTCAGATCCAGGCCCTCAGCAATGGGCCTTTGATTTTTTTTTCCTAAAAAGCAGAAATTCTGGGGTTTGTTCAGTTGTGCCTTGAAGCATCTGGTTTTGATGACCTTGGAGATAGGAGATTGGATTTGGTGAACCACACTTCTGAACAATTGTGGGCAACCCTTACATGATAGAAAGCATATTAGTGCAAGAGAAACCTGGGATAAATTTTTTCTTACTTTAAGTTACTGGTGATCATTTGAAGTGATACATTGCCCTATACAATAATTACAGTATGAGTTACAAAAATTACATAAAAATCTTTTTACTACTAATTAAACAGTAGAGTAAAAATTAAAAATCTTTTCTAATATAAATTGTCAGCTACTCATTTCCTTTTTGTGCTTTTTGCTAGCCTGAGATTTTTATTTCTGTTTGAGGTTAACACAGGCATACGAAACAATTTAGAGGTTTATAAACAAATTGGTCTTGAGGAAGAAAATATGAAAGTAGAGATGTGGTTGTCATGACAACCAAATTAGCAGCCATTCTTATTGAACATAAGCAGTGGATGAGAGCTTGGACAGTACTGCACAGGCTAACACATGAAAATTATTTTTATTCGTTAAAGATAAAGGTCATGTATACATTCCATTTCATTACCTTGGCTGATTTCCAGAATCACGGTGTAGTGATATCGGTGGGTATTACTTAAAAAAATAAATAGAATTTTTAAGGGGAAAAAAAAGAAAGGAAGAAAGAAAGAATGAGATCACTAACTTTTTGCCTCCATGTAAAAGAAATTGATTGGTCTCAATTTCATGAACAAGAAAATAAAGTTACAGAAAGGTCAAATGATACACCCATTAAGTCATAGCAGAGCTGGGATAAAATCTGGCTGTCCACTGCTATAAAAATATACCTGCCTGTTCTCACCTCAGTAGGGTACGTTAAAAAGCCATATGAAGTATGTGTAATCATTATTCTCATGTCTGAAATATACAGAGTGCAGCAAAATAGATTAAGTCTCTGGATTGTTTAACTGGAAATTGGAATGGAATCAAGAGGAACACAATAACACCTGAATTTATTGTTACAGGTATTGTAATTACATAAAATGTAATTGCAATTGTCACAAAAAGGCAGAAAAACAGAACGAATGCTGTAAGTTTAGGGTATATGGTACTGGAAACACAGACTTTGGGATAGCATTGACTAGATTATGGCAGATCCAGATGAAAAGACCATGACGGTAAGACCATCTGTACAGATGGAAATGCATGCAATTAATCATTGTTCCAATTAAATAAAACAGAAAGGTAGAATTGCCCCTCCTCTGCCGTATCAGTAGGTTTTATCAGAGGCAGCTGTGCTAATGGTCTTCTCCTGCAAACAGTGAACACCAACCTCTGGCTGACTCCCTAACCAACTTTTGTTTGCTCTGATTATAGCAAGAAGATAAATGTTAGTTGCTCTCTAGGATGATATGCTCTGTAAGTTTGACTTGCATTTAAATGAGTTTAAAATAATAGTATTTGCTGGAATTAATGTGATCCACTGTTCCATTTTCTCTTTCAGTATTCCATGAATAATATTAAGTTCTTTTCTGTGGTTGTGCCACCTTTTCCATTAGCTATGTAGAGCATGCAGCTCTTTGAAAAATGTCAGTGTATAATTGTGTTGCTGAGAACCTAATAAGCCAGAGCCAGCAACAAAATATGGAAATGCACCTTGCTGGTGAAAAAATGGTGCTTGTAAAAATTTTGGCAGGTGGTGGAAGGAGAGAGCTGAGAGGAAAGAGGGTGGGCTGAGGGT
>NW_009628516.1:3798-14571 GCF_000690535.1 Cariama cristata
GTTTCTTTTTTCTAAAATTTTGATTGCACCATTAGAATTCAGAATTTCTTGAGGGTTCTTTAGACTAAGCATGATAGAAAAAAGCGCTCCGTAATTCTAGACTAAAGATAGTTTTGTAAAGACAAGAAGAAAGATCTCATCCTTCAGGGTGGGAAATCCTGGTAGCCACTAGCCTGCTGCATCAGTCAGCACAGATATTTGACTAAATGGGGCTTTGCAGTTAACCAAAGCTATCACCTGTTGCCTGAAACTGTGGCAGGATGGGCTGTTGGAGAAAAAAAAAAACCTAAACATACATATACAAGTCATTAATATGAATGAACAATTCTTTTTGCGTACGTTCACGAGCCACCCAGGTAATTGAAAGTGAAAGCTAAAGAAGATGTGCCTCTCTAAAGAAGATCCATCTCTTTAAGACCTTGTCTTTGGGAGTTTTTTTCTGACAGCCTGAAACGCTGCCAATTCAGATTTAGGGACAGCTAATTGGAAACTTTTCTGGAAACGTGCGCATTGCTGTGCTCCAAAACCACACAGGTTGTGCATCAGCTCCCCCCGCCCGCGCCCCACCGCTGTCACTTGTCTTCCCTGTTTGTTTTTCCAGACGTGCTGCTGTCCTCTGAATCCAATATTGCAGAAAATTGTTTTCAGCCAAACTGCAGCAGTTAAGTTGTTAACTCACTATTATCTCAACCCACTGTCAGGAGCTATAAATGCATTTTTATAGCCCAGTTGGGAGTATTTTAGTGCTAGCTTTATGAAGCTCAGAGGGGGCTGGGGTTTTTTTTGAGACGATCGAGGAAAGGCTGGCAACCTCTGAATAAGGTCTTGCTTTTCATTTTCTGAAGTGGCAGCACAAAGAGGTAGGTATTCTGCAAAAGGATTTAGATAACTGCATCATTTAACTTGCTACACACAGTTTAAGCGCCTCTGCCCAGTGCATAATGCAAAAGGGGAGTACAGGCACCTGGCAGCTTATCTACAGGAGAATTAACTAGCTGAAGGTGTGACTTTAAAATTGCTTAAACTTTACTTAATTCTCAGTTTGACACTGCTTTCATGTTAGAGTAGCCCTATATCAGTTCAATTTAAATTTACCTCTGAAATCAATTTACATAAAACAATTTGCCAGTTACTCTAATTCTAAGCAGGTCACCAAAAACTTAACTAATAGCAATTTAGATAGTTCGTTTTTTAAGAAGTTAGCTGAAGTTAATCTTCCTGGGGTTTGCTATGTAGGCAACTCTAAGAATGGGATGTGCAAACCCCAGAAAGCCAAGTAGAGCATCAGCACCAGTACAGTACCAAGCACAAAGACAGGACTCAGAGGCTCCCATTTCTCTGAGGTGTTAGATGCCTCACTTGTGGTCTCAAGGGAGGAACCATGCCCAAGGTAGGGGCCATGTCCTAAAGTTTTTAATGGTTCAGTTTTCATTCCTTATAGAAAGCCCATAAAATGATTGTCAATTTTATGTGAGAGAAGATTTGACTTTCAGCACTTGCTCCAGTGAGTGTTTAAATACAGTCATATATAATTAATATTTTTTCTTTATTAGAACACAAATTTAGCTCTCTGTTCTCCTAATAAAATGCCCCAACTGTCCCTCCTATGCAACAGATATTTAAATAATCCTTGAAAAGTTAAATAGCTCGGGCAGATGGTACTGAGCAGGAGGTACACCTCATCAGTGTACCTGAAACTGTGCAGATTAAAGCACACTCTCAGGAAGCCACCAGAGACCACTTGAAATCAACCTGGGTCTGTCATATTCTGCATAAAAGCTCCCCTGTTTGGGAGGTGACCATATACTGCTTCCTTCTCCAGCTAAATTTAGATACCCCTCCAGTAGCCATACAAGCACCCACTAAATCAGGTCATGCAGGAGAGAAAATAACTGCAGGTTCTGCTTTTGAAAACAGCATTACTGTCAGACACATACTCAGTTTTTCTGAAATTATAGGACAGGGAAAATACAATATGTCATCAGGGATTGAAAACATTCATTTCTTAAACCCCGCTAGCAATTTTCAGGTAAGATTACTAAACAAAGCCTTTGGTCTCCCTCAGAAATCAATGACCTTTGAAGAATTAGTGACCAAACAGAAACAGAAGACCATTCAAGGTAAGACTATTGACAAAAGAGAAAAAAACAAGAGTTCAAACCATCTCACTAAAGATGAAATAGCAGAGGGCTCTGCCGGATGAGAGATATGAAGTCAACGTTAAAATGTCTCACACCTGCAACATCATATTTAAGAAAAACTTCTCACCGAAGGGTGTTTGTCCACCTGCCCGGTGAAAAAAACAGGGAAAAATCCAGACCTAAATTCTCCCAGGTATTTCTCCTCACTACCTCAGTCTTCATGTGAATAACCATCAGTGAGTTTGTACTGGTACAGGCAGCAAGTGCATGGGCCATGTGGATGCGTCTGGTTTTGGGGGGTGACAGGGGTACTGAGTCGATCAGTGTGGGTGCAAACTACACCCTGCCACTGCCTGGGGGGCAGAGAGCAGGCTTATGGTTTTAGCACCGGAACATGCACCAAACACATGCATGAGTGGGTTTTGCTAGCTGCAGGCCAAAGAACGGAATATTTTTAATCAGGATTCTTATCTACAGTGTAGATGCTACATTAAGTGTTACTGAATTAAGCCATCTATAATTACAGGAGGACTTTAAAAATAACACAGCAGCAATGGATCTCCTTATTCTGGCTCGTATTTTCTACATTTGTGGTCCAAGGTACTTGTTCCTGAATACCCAATCTCAAATGATTCAAACAGGCCTGTTTTTCAGAAAAAGTCTGCCAACCCACTTTGTGAATGCCAGAGCAATGCAGAGTTCAGGAAGTCATTAAACTAAAAATAATTTAGAAAAATTTCAGCCTGTATATTTTAAAAGATATGTTGTTCCTTACTCTTAACCCCAAACATTTTTCTTCTCAAAAATTTGTATCATCTCACTAGCTGTTCTGGAAAACTACTGTTTCTCCATTTCTAGCAATAAGTATCCTATGAACCTTCAACACTCATCCCATTTGATGTTGATGATTAGCTACCTATTTGACAATCCCATTCAACTGCTGACACTTGAAAATTTTCCAGTCTTCTTGTAAAATGCAAAAGTACTTCAGAAGGCAATGCACCATCTGGCCTCATAATGTCTGTGTTACTCTTGCAGGATAGCAAAAATTCACTACTCCCTCCCTCTCCATCATAATCTTCTACAGGTCCTTCTGTCACATTTAGCTTCTTTTTATCTTAAAAAGGCAGTAAATTTAGAAATCATTCAAAACAAAAAAAGAAAGCCAAAGCTCTATGGTGTGGTCATACTGTAACGCAAATATGGTTTTAATCTAGCAAGGATGACACTGCTAATATCACATAAAGCAGACATTAGCACAGAAGTAGTTATGTGACATTGGAAAGTTCAGGTTTTCCTTATTGAGTGTTTTCAGACCTTGGAGAAGATATTTGCATTTCTTGAAAAAAATACCTTTTAAAAAAAAAAAAAGAGAAGTCTTAGCAAAAAGTGCTGTAGGTTTTGGTTTTGCCAGGGAAGCTATAAAATAGCAATTGGATATACTAAAAGTCTAGCTGATTAAGAAATTCCTTTGAATTTCAAACAGACTGTAAAACTTATGTAGAAGTGGTAAAAACCCAAACTTATGTGAAAGATCATGTCAGCTTTTTGTGCCACCTTTTTATTTAGCTCTGTTTGATACATCTTTTCCTAGTTATTAATTTTCTTCGGCTCTTTGTTATACTGAAAAATAGTATTTACTTGGGAATGATTATGCACAGAATGAAGAAATTAAAACCATTTGTAAAACTTTGCCATTACATTTCCCCCTATTCTGTAGTGCTTAGCCGTAAAACCTAACTTTCCTAAAACTTCATTCTTTGCACAGAATGATTACTTTACATAGCACTGCAATATCTGAGTAAATATTGTCTTCATTTCTTTGCTCAGTTCAAGTGGTCTCATATAAAATTCTGAAGGACTGCAGTCATTCCCATGCCTCATTTTCTCAACAAGCAGTGTTTTTACATTGCTGTGTTGCTATAATAAGTATTATAAGTGGAAGAAAATTGAAATACATGCTCAAATGTTTGCCAAAAAATTAGATGTTCTGGACTGCTGCCAAGGAAAAGGGGAAGAATTCCCAGTAAACCATCCAGCAGATACTACCCATGCATTCAAAGAGTATCCAAAAGAGCAAAATACTCCTTCACTTGGTGAGGCTCATAAAAATCAAGAGTACCTAAATGAGGTGCCTTTTCATGTAGTATTGCATAAATACTTGATTTCTCTGTAATGTCTGGAAAGAATTTGTTAAATGTCTCAGGCATCCCTGAGATACTGCTAATGCCTAAAACATCACCTGTCAGAAAGAAATGACCTTTCCATGAAGAAAACGATTGTTTCTTGTGTCTTTTTAAGTGCTAATGAACTTAGGTGAGACCGACAGCAACAGCAAGGTTTGTTGTACAAAACCCCTCAGTACATACGCACCATCAGGTAACTTCACATTCTCTGATGAATAAACAATTGAAGTCGTAATTGTTTGTAAAAAAAATGTCAACAAAATCAAACCTCTGTCATGCCAGATAAGGAAATGTGACTCATTTAATATACTTAGCACTCTACTGAGCCTTGAAAAGGTCACTCAGATTTTAACAAGCAATGCGTAGTTTACTGGCTTCTAATAAATGACCATGTAGTGACAATAAAGATATGACCGTATTTGGTTACCCTTCAAATGACATATTGATTAAGATAACACATTATATTTAGCACAATCTGTTCAATGTTGCTTTTGGATACACTCTAACCCTTTCAATTATGACCGACTTTAACATAAAATAATTCTTACCACAGTAATGCTCATAACCCCCAGTCCCATCCCACCAAAATAAGCAGAGCAAGCCAGAATGATCTCCTTGAAAACCACCAGTTTAAGACAACAAACAACATACAAAAGCAGCATTCACTCTTCTGCCATCTTCAGTGGCAATAAACAAAATCCATACACAGCTCAATTGTGGATTGAAGCCACCAGCAACACGCAGGTATTGCTTGTCTGCCAAGAGCACAAGGACTAAACACCCTTTTGATTATATTTTGGCTTCCTGCATCAGGCTCCCTGATCCAGTCCTCAATCCTGTCAGAAATGACTCATGGCAAGTGCTGCTTGTTATCCTCACTGACCTACACCGAAAGGCTGTTAGGACAGCCCAGGAATGTCTCATTTTGCACAGAGCTATTTCGCTGAAAACTGATCTTTTGAAACCGTTCTCAATATCCTTCCTTAATCTCCTGTTGACCTGGACCCAAAATAATTGCTTATTCCAATGAGAGAGAGAGGGAGATTTAGGTGTGAGTATGGACACAGGATGGAAGAGAGCATCATGCCTGCTTTACCAGATGGTGCTAAAGCATGGGTACAACCCCTTGGTCATTCAGTCAATTTTTTGCTTTATGGCTATTGTAACCTAACACAAGAATGTAGTGCATTGGGTCTCATTTGGCCATGAAAACCCTGACAAAGTGTTAATATTATTCATACTGATGAGTTGATTCTGTTTGTCCTTCAACTAAGAAAACTAATCCTGAAAGATACTATTATAGGGGAGATCAAAATAACCAACGTATTTCACAGACTGGTTGGCAAGCTAAAGTTAGCACAGATGCACAAATGGGTTGATCACGTCCCTGGACAGCTGGTGGGAGCTGGCCCAACTCCCTTTCCTCTGTTCCTCTCCCAAGTATTTGACTCCTGAGCCAAATCTGTGAGCTGGCTCCAGAAATTCATTTGTAATCTATGGGGATGACTTGGGATGAGAAAACAATATTCTAAGAAGAGATGTGCTTTGAGTAAATGTGAATTTGAGGTGCTTTAGATGTCTAAATTATGGAAGACCTTTTACAAAGGAGGAGAAAGGATGTGGGCTGTTCTTCCTTTCCATTCATTTCTGGTACACAAGAGAGCCACAAGGCCCAGTAAGGATTACACTACTTACAGAATGATTTTTTTCATCTCAGAAGGATTAGAAAATGAAGTGTCAGTTTGTTTCACACCTGCCAGTAACGGGAAATAAGGATTACAGCCCTCTGTGCCAAGGTCGATCACTGCTCGCTTGAGAGAGGACAAGCAGATCTTTGTACAGAGTTCATTCCTGAAGGTCTCCCTTGGGGAAATGAGGTTGAATTTTGGCTAGTACCCAGCTAATCGAATAACCAGGCTTTGCAGTGGATTGTTACTAGGCTCTCCCATTGCCTGTTGCACCTGTTTTAGAGTTTGAGTTGACCTGACTTTTTCTACTGCAAATAAGTGGTGGGATGGACATGCAAGAAGAAGTCACTTCTGAGGCAGAATATAGCATTACTGTGAGGTGGTGGCCTGCAGTGTCTAGGATCACTCGTTCACATGATTAGCTCCTATACGTGCATTTGCTGTATTTAGCACCCATCCTACAGTATTTTGCACAACACAATTGCAGAGATAGACAGTAGCATGAGGGATCAAGGTATTCAATTACAGATCAGGAAAAAATTATGCATACAGGTTGCACCTCTCTTTCCTGGAATCTGAATAATTGGCCAAATGGAATCTGAAATAATTTCAATAGGAAAAGTAAAGAAGAATGGCTTCAGAATAAGATCAGATTTAATCTGCAGTGTTTCTTCAGAATCCATATAATTGCAATACAATTATGTTTGCAGACCAGCATCATCCATGAACCATGGATGATGGTTCCCATGCACAGGGGAAAATGTCATTGATGGGAAAGGCTGTGAGTGACTTGAGGTAGAATTGATGACTTGAGACAAGACTAGTGGTTAAAGTGCAGATAAGTGGAAGAAAATGCAGATCTCAGTGAATGTGAGATCCCAGTTAGCAGCAAGGCAAATAGATTCCACCAGAAATTTAGACAATTGGAAGAGCTGTAAATATCAGTCCTAGGTGACATGTGAGGAGAATGTAGGCAATAACTTATGTCTCATGGTAAATATAGTCATTGAGGGGAAGGCATATTATTTGAAGGTGTGCTCATGGTCTTTTAAGTTTGCAGTTATCGTTTGGATGTCACAGTGCTGTAGTTAGAAAGTCCAGCAAGCTGTCCAGTGTTTATGTGGTATGGCCCTCTGCTCCTCTCCAATATCTGAATGACTTGAAAACCCAAAATCTGAATTCAATATCTAAATGAAACACTCAGTTCCAGTAGTGCTGGCAACCGCCTGTTAGGCAGGAAGTAAATAGTCAGCATTCCTTATTCCTGTAATGGATTAAGAGTACCCTAAACAAACAGAAGGAAATAATTTTTTGCAGATTGCTTAATTCCATTGCAGAACGCATTGCTCCAAAAGAATAAACGTGTGGAAGAGTTAGAAAAAGATTAGACAAATTCAAAGAGGACACGTCCATCTCTGTGAAATAAACATGGTAGACCAAATACAATGTGAACTCTTGACCATAAGACAGAAAGCCATGGGGAAGTATCCTGGGAAAGGATCTGTATATAATTCTGTATTTAACACCTCTATATAGTTCTATAATTTCCTATTTCTTATGCCCTTGCATGTCTGCTGCTGGCTGATCTCAGACACAGGAACACTGCATTGAGTGGTCCCTTGGTCTGAGCCAGTAAGGATGTTCCTATGCAAGCAGGTTGGAATATTGTCTTAAACAACCGGTTCTTTAAGATGCGTCTTTGAAAATTAAATCATGTTTCAGTTCTGACAAGTGCATGATTAATCTTGATCATGAAGATATATTTCTCTTTGTTTTATATTTTTAATCATAATTAAGACCATTTTTCTACTCTGGACCATATTGCTATTTCATTTACTTAAGCTGTAATGATTAAATGTAATTTGCTACTCTGTGAAATCTTAATCCTACTGAAAACTAATGGGTATAGTACACAGTTCGGTTAAGAAACAGATTCACCACGTAACCTCCATTAAGTAATTCCATTTATTTCAATAAAACTAGCTGGCACATGAAAGAAAGAATCTATGGTGATCTTTAGTCTCCAGAAAACCACAGAATTTTTAATACAAGCAATGAAAAGATGTTTTGACCTCTTCCTGAACATACGATTTCTCACAGCAAGAAGTCATGAAAAAATTTCAAAACTAATCCAGCTCATAAAATCTGTACTCTAAAAAAAACCACCTACATTTTGTGCTTGATCTTATTTTACAAGTACAGTGTTATCCTTTTCAAATATATGAAATGTCAGCTTGAAAATACAGGGAAAAGGGCTTCCATATCCACAGTGAACATAATTTGTCTAAAAAACAATGAAAAAAAAAAGCCTATTACTAATAAAGTATTCTCACTTTAATCACGTTTCCTTCATTACTCCCATATTTTAGGTGATATAAAAGGAGGAATAATTATTGCCTTGTTCACTTTGATTTATTTGGCTCAGTGCCTCCTTACTTAGGTAATGTAAAATAAACTGTGCTACATGGGTCATTTATGATGTGATTTAATAAGATGCTTTTTATTTCTAGCCTGCAGGGAAACATATTAGCTTGCAAGCACCTGGCAAAAAAACATTTCTTTCGTTGATTTTCTATATTCATTCAGTAGACTTCAGCCTACAAGGTAATTTAAAGCTACAATGCACAAGTTCTCATAGTGGCAATGTACTAAAACAGGACTCCAAAACCCACATAAGGAAATGGTGCCTGGATGTCAACATAAGGAAGATCATAACTACAAGCTTGACCAGTTCCTAACTTCCTATGGGTATTTCTGTGTAAATTAAGACTTGTTCATTTTCATTGTCTGAAACAGGTTAATGTTTTTCCTTAACAGCACATGCTGTCTGCAAACAAAATTATATGTATGTAACAGGCACCTGAGACAGACCTGGAGGTTAAAAAAGAGAACTAGGAAATTGGTTTTCTGCAGACACTCTGAATAATGTGGGCACGTCTATCACGCTCGAACTTACAAAAAACTTAAAGGAATGTGAATCTCATTGCTATGGCTTTTAGTTTTTTTGAGGATTCAATTTTACCCATTCTGTGGGAATAACATTTAACTCAGCCCTGTGGATGCCAAAAAGTTAAAGGAGCTGCTATTTCAAAAGCCTATGCAGGGTTATTCCATATATCGTCAGTGGAAGAGCTGATGCTGATCACAAAGCACTGCAGCCAAGATTTCACACCTGTTTCCATTACAAGTCCCAGGTTTTTGTTACTGAAAGTTTTCAGACATTCTCGTCAGAAACAACACTGTTCACTTTTAGGCTCAACTGGAAAGAGATTCATGAGTGAGAACGGCAAAAAAAACCAACAACACATGCACCTATTTTTTTGTGTTTCTGAAAATAAGTAGCACCTTACTGCACAGCTCCACAGACAAAGAAATCTTCAGCTGTTTCCATTTTTTTGGCTGTTTCTTTATCTCAGCTGCCAATGGTTGAGACTTGTGTATCTAGCACTGTATTGTTCGTTAGGTTTATGCCCCCATGCACGCGTATCTTATTTGCTAGTCTACAGTCTCCTTCAGAGTTAAAGACACAAATATGAAATCTTTTGCTGTTGCTTGGAAAAATCTCAACCAACAAAACAAAAAACCCCATTGAGTGCCTACCTGAAGATGAAGGTAATCCTAAAATGGAGCCTATATCGCCACCTGAGTTTTAGAAATGTGGTAGCCCAACCACATGAAGGAGATGGGGAGTCTGAAGAAGTGGTGAAAGGGTCTTTGCAAGGCTTTTGTGAGGAATGTAACCAACAATGTAAACCTGCAGGAACTGCACTGTTGCTTACTTGTCAGTCCCCCCATGTAGTTTAGGTGAGGATGGCGGGAGTACACAGCATTTTAGCTGTAGTTTGTAAGACGGCCTTGGATGTCCTAATGTGTAATGAGAAGAAGAGGTACAATGCTAGAAACTACTGATAGCTTAAAATCACCTTTAATCTCCTTGTAGGTGAGAATTTCTGTAGTTATGCTATACAGTTCCACATGCGGCACAGATTTGGGATGTCATCAGTTGTAAGGGCGTAAATACAAGTACCATCAACATTTCTTTATCATACAGCCTTCGGTGTTGGTACATTGGTGCAGCTGATGGAGATATCATGCCTGGTACCACACCGGTATACAGCCCCATCTCTTACAAAACAAGCTGTGCAGATGTCGGCTGCTATGTCTCTGGACAGTCCTGATGAGGCATATTCCTCTCTCATTTCTCCTGACAATATTGCAGGGGAATTCCAGACCTGTCATCACCATCCTAGAGACCAAGAGCGGTCTCCTCCAGATTTAACACACTTTGTCCACACATATGGAACCAGGCAGTTTTGTTTGCAGACACAGTGCCAACAGGACCAGGAAGGGTCCTTCTACAACATGCAAGGAGAATTCTGCTATTATCCTGAGTAGAAATTCAAATTCCAGGTTTCCAGTGGTGTTCTTCAATTTTTTTAGGTCAAAAATATGCAAGTCTCAGAAGCACTCCAACATGCTTTTTAGTATACAGGTAAAAGATTAACTAATTTCCAGTTAAAATTGTTTTCTCAGGAGGCAAGGCTATTGAGGCAATTTTTGTTTCTGCTACTGCAACGATAACCTCTGATGCTATATATTCTGGTAGTATTTATGCATGTGAAGTAAAGCACTTACCTAATGGGATATGTGGTTAGTACATCAATATAGTCACATAATCCATAAACATTTTTCTTTCGTAAGCTCTTATCATATTATCACTGATTATTTAGAAGAAACATTAGTGTTATATGACATCTT
>NW_009628516.1:14602-18781 GCF_000690535.1 Cariama cristata
ATTATCTTTAGTCTTAAGTGCAGTTAAAATATGCTGAGGAGCAGGGATATAAGATGGGGAGCAATCCAAGGCAAGACTGGAAATGGAATAATTGAAACGATTTCAAAGCTCTTACAAGTTGGAACTCTATTTTACAAACTGCAGCCTGCATATATCTGGTCTGGGCTTGAGTGGGAAGGAACTGTAGCAGTGTGCCAAGAGCTGGGTTTGCCAATTCAACCAATTTGCCATGCTGAATAGCTAAAGCAGCATGGCTTACTGCTCAAAGAGCAGTGTGGATAAGACAAAGCTAAAATAAAATAAATTTGATAGAATGCTTTTTTAAATTGTGGACTCAGATATGCTGAAGGTGCACATATGACTCCAGAGATCCCATAAAGAAAATCTCTTTATGGATTCAAGATGCTAAAAACTGTTCAGTAAAAACATCTCTTGATACAATTCACCAAGAATCACACTGATTCCTCTGTAAGATCATGCTTCAGCAAGTTTGCCGATGACACCAAGCTGTGTGGTGTGGTCGACAGGCTGGAGGGCAGGGATGCCATCCAGAGGGACTTGGACAGGCTGGAGAGGTGGGCCCATGTGAACCTCATGAAGTTCAACAAGGCCAAGTGCAAGGTCCTGCACACAGGTCGAGGCAATCCCAAGCACAAATACAAGCTGGGCAGAGAATGGATCAAGAGCAGCCCTGAGGAGAAGGACTTGGGAGTGCTGATTGACGAGAAGCTCAACACGACCCAGCAATGTGCGCTGGTAGCCCAGAAAGCAACCATGTCCTGGGCTGCATCCAAAGCAGCGTGGCCAGCAGGTTGAGGGAGGGGATTCTGTCCGTCTGCTCTGCCCTGGTGAGACCCTCCTGCAATACTGCCTTCAGCTCTGGGGTCCTCAGCACAAGCAGGACATGGACCTCGTGGCGAGTCCAGAGGAGGCCGTGAAGGGCTGGAGCACCTCTGCTGTGAGGACAGGCTGAGAGAGTTGGTGTTGTTCAGCCTGCAGAAGAGGAGGCTCTGGGCAGACCTTAGAGCAACCTTCCAGTACCTAAAGGGGCTGACAAGAAAGCTGGGGAGGGACTTTTTATAAGGGCAGGGAGTGATGGGACAAGGGGCAATGGCTTTAAACTGGAAGAGGGAAAATTTAGATGAGGTGTTAGGAAGAAATTCTTCCCGATGAAGGTGGTGAGGGACTGGAAGATGTTGCCCAGAGAAGCTGTGGCTGCCACCTCCCCGGAAGTGTTCAAGGTCAGGTTGGATGGGGCTTTGATTGACCTTGTCTGGTGGAAGGTGTCCCTGCCCATGGCAAGGGGGTTGGAATGAGATGGTCTTTAAAGTCCCTTCCATCCCAAACTACTCTATGATTCCATGATTCATTACTTACTGAAATTAGCAAAATTAATTCTCTTAACTCTGAGGGGGGCAATCAATTCAAGAATCAGTGAATGTGTTGATACTGCTGTCACATAGGCAACAAAAAATGATGTTTTGCTATTTTGCTGTAGCAAACCTGACTGCAGTAGAAGACCTAAGGGAGCTAAGATATATGGTTATAAGAAGTCATTTATGGCCAGATTTTGTCTCATCTCTCTCTTGAGCCTGCAACTGTAGTTACTTTTACTTTAATAAAATAACAGGAAACAATCTCTGTATCTGGTTCAAAGGTTAGTACTGTACTTTTGGAGAATCTAATCTTATCCTGGGCTCCCTACTGAGCTATATTAACTGATAACATTTCTTTCTGCACCTTTTTTAAGACACTGTAAAGACACTGTCGTGCCATATGGAATTCACTGAACCACTGAGTTTTGCTCTTTGTCTTTTCTTGGATTATATACATTTCATCAGTCTTGGGCTTCCATCTTAGATAAAGAAATGGCTTGTTCTTAGCAAGGAGTGTGCTTAAAGTTTGTAGCAGCACACGTTGCATGGAGAGCACACACCACCATCGTGTTAGATTAAAGAAGGAGATTTGTCTCACAAACAACAGCAGCTAGTGGAGTATGTCAGTACCAGGACAGCTGTTAGCAAATGCACTTGTAAAAACTGAATGGAGAAATGCTGTTACAAGGCTGAGCATGAAGTATGTAATTTAGATGTCAGAGTATGTCAAAGATATCACTGTCAAACTTGATCTATTGCCATTGTACTTAAAAATGTATACACTGAATTTCTCCTCCAGGTAATTAGTAGTCTGTACTAAATGCTGGGAGCATGTCCAGCTGCCCTTCTAGAATGAGACAGTAAAATGGCCTGGATGTCTGCTTTCACAAAGCCAGGGATCTCTGGGGTTTTCGCTGCTAAGCTAGAGCTGCGCAAGTCCGTTCTTCTCTCACTGTAGCAAAAGGAAAAGAAATACTATGCTATCACTGACTCTGATTATACCATTGATCTTGCTGCTGCAATGAAAAATTATAAAAATTAGAATCATCATAACTCCTTATTTACAAAGATTGCGAAAACAAAACAAAGGTGATACAAAGCCAGCTCACGTTCAACAAATAAAACTGCTCAATCTCTGCAAAGATTTCCCCAGCTAACTTAACATGAGGCTGAATGCAGCTAACAGTCCTGCTGTCTTCGTTGTTAACAGCTGTGGACCCAGTTCTTACACCCTGCTTTAGCGGCAATGACTAGATGACTTCTGAAGGCCTCTTTCAATTCCCTTGCCTATACCGTGACAATGGTTTAGTTCTGCTGTTTAAAAATAGAAACATATTTCCTCATGAAGAAATAATATATTCACAATTTCAGTTATAAATCCCTGACCAAATTATTTCAGCTACATATAGCTCAGGAGGTACTGTAGATATTGTTGACCGTCAGCTTAGACTGCAGTTATACAGGATGAAACCTCATTTCTGAGCACTCCCAGCGCTCAGAAAGTCAGAGTCTGTTCTCACAGAAAGCCAGCATCTAAAGCAGAAATAAAAAGGAGACATTAGCACTCTATTGCTAAAACTAAAGTTGCATTGTTACAAAGGGAAATCTCACAAGCATTTTCCTCTCTGTCGTTCTCACAACGTCCTTCATCCTGGCAGAACAAGACAAATAAACTACGTGAAAGGTTCCATCCTGGAGGAAGTTGCAAAGCAGCCATTACTGTAAAGTTTCTATGGGAAAATTATTTTTCATATGTGCACAGACTTATTTATCACTTCTATGCGTTTAGGATCTTTTACTCCACTGCTTAAAAATCAACTCGTTTACTGTTGTATCATTTCCATATTTATGCCATTAATAGTGTCAAAATGACCTTATAAGTATCTGCTAAAAGCATTCTTAAATGTAGACATGTTTGACTCTAACAAATAAGTACATCAAAAATTTTTATTGCTTTTTGCAACATTCAAAAAGCAAAACCTTTCTTCCTCAGAGGTAAATCACTTTATTTACCATATAACAACGAACGCATTTCCCAGCCAATTATGCCTTTTTTTTTTAAAGCCACTAAAATCACCAGAAATCTTCATATGAAGAGAAGCATATAACACTTTATTACCTTCTTATAATACAAAGCAAGGAAGAAATTGGTGAACGTGTGTAGTAGATCTCTATGTTTGATGGAGTAGGGATGAAGAAGTAGTAAATTTTTGTGAGGCATGAGGAACTTATGTTGTGCTCCAATCACACATTGATATGATTTTGTGCTGGCTTCTTTTCCTCAGCTGCTGAATTACTCCTGTTAACAGAATACAACAAATTGTACAAGTTATGTAGCTGGCACTTCTCCCTGCATTGCTTGAAGATATGAGTCCTCCGTCTCCAGCCCAAGCAGAGGACCCACAGGTGTGGTTAGTTAATGCGATCACACTGTCAGTGACTGAAGCAAGTGATATGGTCTCCTGTGAGGCCAGGACATCTTACCGCGTGTTTGGTTTTTGTCTGTTTTACAGGACTTGCAGCAAGCATGGAAATCGGTTGTGGAGGTTACGTCTTGTGAATGGATCAACATCCAGATTTTCGCGATTAATATGATGGAAACATTCCAAGACAGAGAGTCTGCTTCAGTCTCCAGGCTAAGATCAAATCTAATTCTCAGAGTTTATTAGCAACAGCTAAAGATCTGGCTGAGGTAGCCTGGTTTAGAGATAAAAGTTCCTTTCAAACTAACACTCATAAAATTGATCTGACTGTACGTTTCCCCATTTTTAACTCAATCAAGTAATAACCCACTAAAAGACTG
>NW_009628516.1:18792-29736 GCF_000690535.1 Cariama cristata
TTCCGGCTGACAAAATGGGGTAGCTTACATTGCCATTACATAGCTGCAGAGCTGGAAGAGAAAACTATTCCCGAGCTCTGTGCAAGTGCATGGGTGCTGAACTGCTGAACATCTCACACTTGTTGCTATAACATTTATATCGCTTTCCTCAGAAAGAAAAAAAAGTGGAACCTTTATCTTAAACTTGCTATAGACCAGTGAGAATTTAGCATAAGTATATATGGAGCAGCAGTGATTTGTCCTTTCTTTGGTACACTAAGTGTTCTGCAAGTCTCATAAATAACTTTAAAGCTACCTACTGTGATAAAATATACAGCCAGGCTCTGACTAAAATACTGTGATATACCGATATTGAGAGTTCCACGTCTTACAACACATTTTCATTCTCTTGCCTGATATTTTCCCACCTCCCTTCTAATTCCCATGAAAATTTTGGATTTGTTTATTGTGTAACATCCATCAAGGATTTTACAATATGTAGATTATTACCAGAAGGATGGCTGCATTTAAATTAACATACAAAATACCTTGTGTACAGACAGAGAGTGATATGCTCATCTTCTCTGAGAACATTAAAACAGTGAACTCAACCATCTTATCTTGTTCAGTCATTTTATTGGTGTCGGGGTTTTTTTTGTAGAAAACTCCAGTATAATGTTAGTCTCTGTGAGATTATATCTTGACTTCCCTTCATTTCCCAGAAATTTATTGTAGACCAGAATAAATTCAAAGTATAAAAAATGCCTGTCTCAGACATAACATTGTGTCAGATATTATCATCTCAGTAAATATTGTTTTTTCCTGAAAAAATAATAATGGAGTGTATATTATCCTGAGAAGACTCAGAGTGCAGACATTCCCATATCTATGCACCTGGGGAGGGGGGAATTGAATTGAATCCATACTTTATACCTGGTTAAAAGGAGTAAGAAAATAGATGGATCAAAGCACCCTACATGTTTTTATAAGCATTGTTCACTCCCTAACCCCCATCTTGTGCCTATTTTAATTTTCTTAGTAAATAGTGCCCTCTGCAGCATGCCTACAATTTCTGCTAGGTTCTAAGTACAATGCGCTCTTTGACTGACCTTTAATGCATCACAGGCCAGGGACATTGTGCCAAAAATACATCATTCCAGCAAACTTGCATGGCTCTCGTGTTGCTTTGCAGTGTGTGCTGGAGGTCTAAATGTTTCCCAGGCTGCAGTCAGCACCAAGAAAAAGATTTCTGGATTTGTGAGAGAGACAGCGTCTGTAAGGAAGGCAAAAGCTAGACACAAGTAAAGAAAAAAACCCGCTCATTAAAGCAGTTATAACAATATAATTTGGAAAACTGCTATATATGATTCTTTTTAGTAGGAACAGCACACATTTGTATGGTGTCTTTCAGCCAAGGGTCTCATTTAATAAGCATTAACTATTTATTTCTGTGAGATTTGTATAGGACATGATACAGATTATTAACACCATTTAGGGTATAACTGAATTTTTTAAATTTTGCTTTGATTTTATTACGGATTTTTTAAAATCTCAGTGTATGCTGTAATGTTTATTTTATCTGTTAAATCCTAAATTCATTTTAACAAAGACCTTTCAGTCATGACAGCAGTTTCTGTGTCAGATATTTTCTCTTCTGAAATTCTCCCTTGTCAGCTGTACATAATTTGTCTTACAATGTACAATCTCTTATTCAAAGAGGACTTTTAATCTTTTATGGAGACTTGATAGTGACTGATTCATAATAGAATAAGTTCAGCCAGAGAATAAAGACACACTGAGATGAGAAAAATAAGAGCTAGACAAACATCTGTCAGGAATGGTTTAGCTATAATTGGGGCCAGAACATTGACTAGGTGAGCTTGTGAGGTCGTCCTTGTTTCCATTCCCGTTTTTTATTATTCCATGAAAAACTTTGCTTGATAAGACCTCTTTTCTTTTCCATTGTGTCATTCTGCTACACCAGAGATCAACACGAGTGTCCACACTGAAGAGCTGTCATTATACATATCTAAAATGGGATTACAAGTGAATTGCTGCACAGATCTAGGATATGGACTTCATCTAAAAAGCAAAATAAATTGCATGACATTGAACTGGATTCTGCAATATCTCGACTGCTTCCAATATCCAGTTAAAATCTGGCTTGGCATCTATACATTTAAGTACCACGTGTAGTTAAGACATTAAATCTACAGGCTGACCTTCAACTCTAGTTATCCTCCTGCTGCACAGCAAGTTTGGAATGCCTGGAGGTCGTCTTTCCCCAGAACGTTTCTGTATGTGTCAGAGGAGGGGGAGCGAAGCATTTAACCTCTTCTTGTGTTTTGGGGACACTTCATCCAACTCCCAGCTTCAGATGCATCACAGCACTTTGGAATTTCCATGTTTGTTTCATGCACAGATAAGAAGTCTGTTAAGTCTGTGACCTTTTTACAAGAATGAAGACAAAAAGTGGTGATGGAACTGCTGTGGAAGGAATCCCCACCTGGACATAGTCCTCCAGAGCAGAAAAGCAAACAAGTTTTTTCTCTTCTGATTCAGCAGAGGAAGGGAACACAGCATGCATCAGGCCAAGGTCCTCTGTGCAGGACGTCTGCAGTAGCATAGCCCAAGGCTGGAGCCGGAGGGCAGATCTGGGCAAGCTGCAGGCTGCACTGAGAGCAGAGGCAGGGAATAACTGCTGACAAGGAGAAGAAGCTGAGGCTAGACATGCTCAGCACAGTGAGTTCATCTACACAGCAGTGTGTGCAAAATTGGAAGAGAAGAAGACCAGAGGTTGACTGAACCCTTCAACCGAAAACCAACACAGAACATTGTTAAATACAAAGCACTCAGCTCAAAAACAGAGGAGTTGTTGGTCCAGAATTTTGTAGCAGAGTCATGGCAGCTCTGCACAGAATATGACCCAAACATAGCACTGGTACTTGAAATGACTCAGTAAACGTATTTTCAGACATGTCTGCGAGTGCTTCATCTACCTGCCACAGCAGCGGTGTGCTTGCAGTGCTGGATAGACCAGGGTCTTTTTAGGGTCCCTTGCAAGAGGGGAGCTCAAAGAAGAACAGGCCAAGAAAGGGTGAATATGCTTTGAATATACGTAAGATCCAGAGAAGAATTTCTCCTCCTGAAAGAGGACAATTGTCTTCAGCCACAAAATGGAAATTATAAGGATTGAGGAGAAACGGGAGGGAAGGGAGTTATCAACTGCCTGTCAGAATTTGACATAGGTGGTAATAGCAATGTGGAAAATGGAGCACTTCTCCCAGGTGTGGCCCAGACTGAGAGTGTCAGGAAAGCCCCCGGTTGCATCAACTGACCATTGGGTACCGCTTTTGTTTTGAGTCACTGAGCTGGTCCTGTTATGACTCCTATAGCCACATCAGGAACAGCAGTATCTCACCTTGAAATGCAGCTACAGACCGTAAATATTTGTAACTTTTCCCTTTTCTGCCAGATCCAGTAAAATAAGGCATGCATGGTCCATTGGTAGGTGATCCAGGAGATTTGATGTATCACCACCAAGAACTACTGTATAGCTATAGCACTTCTAATAGGGGTGAGGTTTAACATCTCTAAAAGACTGACAAACAGTATTACGATGTGCAACCACAACTCAGTTGCTAGCATGTCTTCTCATTGCAGCGTCAGAAGGTATTATCATATTTTAAAGCAATGTAATCTTGTTCATATCCTTGCAAGACATGGCTAAGGCTACTGTTTGACTGTTTTGGAAGAGTCTGTTCTCACCAGAGGTAGGTAATTGCAAAAATAATGGAGTAACAGAACTGTAGGTCTGACCTCCCTCACAACTCTGGCCTGATATATTAATATACCATATATAACATGCTATTTCTGTAGTCAGTCTCAAGGAATTGGAGACAGTGTCTTTTCCCTGGCTCTCTCTCTGAATATTAGAAGTCTAGGTCACTATAAATTGCTATAGCTACACAAGTCGCTCCTTCTCCCATCCTGCCCTGCAAAGCTGCGATTATTTTAACTTGCAGGATTGGACCAAATTTTTCTGTTTGGTTTGATGATTCATTCACTTGCAAACAGTTCAATAAGTGAGAGACAAAAATTGTAACAGGAACAAATGACTGGGATTTATTCACTCACCTCTAGATGACCAGAAGTATCTATCAGCAATTGACGCTGGGAAAAAGTTACTGTAGTAAAATATTCCAAAGTCATTGACATTTGAGGGTGTTTGGTCCTGTAATTCAAGACAAGATATTTTCACCTTGAATTTTCAGCCATGAATATACATTTGTGGAGAAAAAATGCCACTTCATCTGTCGTGTCCTGAAAATTGAGTTAGCATAGGTGGTATGGTATTTATGCTGTAGCATGCAATGCCAGGTAAAGGGCATAAGAGGGGCATGATGAGCACTGAATGAATCTTTGCTATTCAGATTGTGCCTTCTTTATCATAGAATCATAGAATCATAGAATCATTATGGTTGGAAGAGACCTCAAAGATCATCAAGTCCAACCGTACACCTGATGCCACCCTGTCCACTAAACCATGTCTTGAAGTGCCACATCTAAATGTTTTTTGAACATCTCCAGGGACGATGACTCCACCACCTCCCTAGGGAGCCTGTTCCAATGCCTAACGACTCTAACAGTGAAGAAGTTCTTTCTAATGTCCAGCCTGAACCTCCCCTGGCGCAACTTGAGACCATTTGAGACCATTATCCTTCCTTTCTCAGATTAGGCTGGGGCCTACAAGTAGATAAAGGAATCATAATGGAGCTGAATAAATACTTTTGCATATTATATGTACATATTTAAAAAATACCTGTCTTTTTGAGAATTTTTAATGGATAAAGTGTATTCATTTTCTCTGAGATTTTTTAGGAACATCTTTATCTATTCAGATAACTGAGTTGTATTTTTCCCAACACAATCATGTTATTGCATTTGTTTTTGTATTCTTACCCACCCAATTCAGTCAGAATGTGCTTGTTGTATTAAGCAAGGCACTGAAAAATAAAAAAATGCATATTTTTACAGTGTGTAGACATGTATGTTTTTACTGCACGTAAAAGACATACAATAATGGTCTCCTTCAACAAGATGTGCTACATTCAGCCCTAATCTATATGTCATAATGCGTGTTTATTTTATCAAAGATTCAGAGAAGAAAACATCTGCCCTTGACATATTTGTTGGAGAGCAAGTGCAATACAGTTCCCATCTGTTCACCATAATCCATATTTGCAGGAGAAGACTTGGGCTGGCTTCATCCAAGGAATACAGTATGGAGGCCAGCTGGGAAGGGATAAAGACATACAACTGAAGCTGTTGTACAGCATCACAGCTGGTCTTTAGCCTCAAGAAGGTGGATTTCAACAATAGCACAGTCTTACTGGAACATAAGATTCTGGTTGTAAGACATCAGCGATTCAGGTCCACAGACACCCAGTCAAGCTGATCAAACAAGAAAGATGAAATAAAAGGTTTGCAGCAGATGCCAAACTAGCTACCAAAGGCAAACCAGCCACTGATACTGAAATCAATACAACGGTCACAAACGCATGGGCCAGAAAAAAAAAAAAAAAAAAAAGGCACTGGGCTATTGGAGTAAGGGAAAGGGGTAGAAAAAAGGAAAGAGAAGAAAGCTCTAACAGTTAGAGAGGACAAAAAGTCCTTTAGTTTCTCATTCTTCAACCAACGCTAATCAGGACATGCCAATCATTAAGAAGAATGTTTTCTCCATCCCTCTTACTCCCCTTCTGCAGTAGCAATGCAAAGCTGCACCGCTTCTCTCTCTGGGCACAAAGGATTCCCCTTGAGGCCAACAAGGGCTGCACGAAGAAGATGCTACCACCAAGACCTACACATAAGCTTGTGGTGATCAGGACAGCAAACAGATGCTTGACGCATGCCGCAGGGAGAGCAGGCACTGCCACGGTGCTCTGAAATTCAGGGACTCTGCCTAGTGCTGCTACCCCAAAGGTGCTGCAGATGGGCTGCTGGGATCACCATTACTTACGCAAGGCTCTTTTAAAATTGCTTGGACTAAGTATACGAGGCTAGGCAAAAGCTAAAAACTCACAGGATGCAAAGTTACCAGAAATCCAATTTTTCCATGATATTTACTTTTGATGTTTTCAGAGATATAGGAGAAAATTTGCTCTTAACCTTTAGTTTTAATCAATCTCAAATGTACTTAAGAAAAGGAGCAAGAAGGAAAAAATAATAAAAGAAATGCTAAACTTGTAGCATATTTGACATCAGGCCTTTTTTTTTTTCCTGAGGGATAAATATATTTCATGCAGTACAATGCCTGAGAAGTAGTAGCTTCACCGAACCCTCTCAGTTCATACAAATCTAATTGCTGGAAATATCTTGCGAACCTGAATTAGGATCACTCTCAGAGGAGTTCCTTGCTGCTTGTAATTAATGGCAGCTAACAAAAATAAACTAAGAAAGCTGATTGATTTCATACATATTTTTCCCATTTAGCCCAAGGCACTCTTTAAGGCTTCCAACCTTTAGAGGCATTGTGTTATCCTCCTGTATGCCCAGGAATGCTCCGCTGGAGCATTTGGCATTTTATGGCAATGAGGCCAAGATCTCAAGACAAGTATGTTTCTTGTATGCCTGTTCAGTCCTGCTTAGACTTACTGAAGAGGATTTAAAAAAATTCAATTCATACTGGGTCCAATTTGTTGGGAAAAGTTAGGGACATGCCCCTAGAGATATCGCTGGAAAGTTTACATCACTGGAACAGCACCGAGTTTGTGTTCGTCATAGGAGAGACAGTGTGCACAGAGAAGATTGGTCTCAGTAGGAAGGTCCAAGCTCAGGCTCTCAACTGGAGGGGACATCTTTATCCCCAAACCTGCCCAGTGTAGAAGAAGGAGATGCGCAGAGGCGGTGATGGAAGAATAAAACTTCTCAGGTGGAAATTCACTCGCAGCACTGACAATCCACCATCTCCTGCATCTGCATCAACTTGCCTTCTGCATCTCTTCTGAAAAAAAGGATGTGTCACCACTAAGCAGTGGTGAACCAGTAACTGTATTTCACACCAGATTGCACTTTCAGCAGTAATTGAATCAAGGGTAAAAACAAAACAGGCTAAAGAGCAAAACTGATACTGTGCAGGACATGTTCTGAGTATTATAGCATTGATCTGAAGAGGATAAAAATGAAGCTAAAATGCAAAAAATTGTGTCACATGCTTTCTATTGACTAAAAATGTGTTTCAGTGGCATCATCTGATTATAACCCTTTCTCCCACCATAACTCTTGTGTTAGCAACTTTGCCCATTTGTCTGGATACAGAACAAATTGGATAAATTCTGGAATTCTCTCAGTTTATTGTAATAATATAACCATTGTATTAATACCTCTAATAAGTTTCACTTAGGTGATCTTCACAAATGCATATTTGAGTATTTAATAAAAATGTTCCATTTAATGGTTCAACCTTATTCAAGCAGGATTTTATGGAGATAGTATATGGTTTCATCTATCAATCTCTTCCTGTGGACATATGGGTAATAAAAGTATATGTATTAGAATTTGTCTTGAATAAGAGCCATATATCTAACCAAGGCAAGACGCTAAGAATGGACAAGTTCATTTACGGATTTCAAAGGGACCTATAAAAAACCCTATTCATCTGCCTTAATTATGCCAGCGCTGAGACCTGAATTTACTCCCTCTTCGTAAATACTACTTAAAATTTAATTTCAGGTGTTCTGCATGGAGTACACTTAAATATTAAGGTTCGCAGAACTTACAACTTCAAATTAATCCAGTCTTCCAACGACCTGCATTAAAATCTTTGGAGTCCTGATAAAGAGATTGAGAGATACTTTTTATTTTTAAAGTATCATGAGAACAATAATGAGTAAGTGAGTGTGAAGAGCTCTAAGTCTTTTGCAGAGTCCTCTAGATATGTCTGTAATGATAATTCTGGCAATAGGCAGGTGGTGTAAGTTCTGCTAAGCTTTATACCAAACCTTTTTTTTTTTATTTCTCTTAATTTTAAAGCTAACTTAGATACTGAACTTATTCAGTAACCAGAAAAATACATGCAGCTATATCAGAAAAAAAGAGATACGATGGAAATAATGGAATTGTTACCAGAAGTTAAGATGGACTCTGTCGTCATTTGAGCAGCTTTAGCACAGGTATAGACTGGAAATACCTTTTTCTGGGGTCACATCAACATGTCTGAGACATCATGGTGGGAGAAGGCAGGAGGAGAGTGAAACCAAGTTTCTCTGAAAATAGTTGTGTCCTGCCTCCATCCACATAAAGGCAGCGTACGTATAGGGTGCTGTTTTCAAGCAAGTTATCTATTAAACTTTAGTCAAAACTAATTGAGTAGCCTGGTCTATGGTTTGTCTTGGTCCTACATGGAATAGTCTCTCACACTGACTTACTGCAGAGAAAAGCTATCTAACAGAAAACCAGCATCTCAACAAGAGCCTAGGCATTTGCCATCCTTCCCAAGAGCTTCATTCCTGACTACAAATGAGACATTTTTCTTTTGGGATTCATGGAGCAGGTGAACTGTATGGGAATGCAATCCTCCAGTCTGCTCCTTTGTGTATTTCCTCCTTTCCCCTCAACTCATGCAGACCAGTGATAAGACTTTTAGGTGTTCTGGAGAAGAAAGATAAGAGAAAGGGAGGGTGCAGGTCCTCTCTACGTTCAGGTCTCTCCCTAGGTCCAAACACAGAAGACCCTTCAGTTTGCAGTGCAGTATCATGACTTCAACACAGAAAGGTTTTAAGATGAAAGACCTTGGACTGGCAGTGACAACACACAGGTCTACAGGGCACCAGTGCTACTCTTCCAGTGGTGCATGACTCCTTACTCTCTCCTTACAGTAAAATGAGTAGGGGAGGAAGACCACTGAGTCCTTCCAAGCTGTGAAGGTATGGACCCAACTATAACCATTGTAGAGGCTGTTGGAAAAACACCCTGCTAAGTGAAGGGAAAATACCTTTTACCCAACTATTTTAAGCCTTATATTGCTTTGATGGCTGAGCAGCAACTTCCGCTCCCAAGTTACAGACATCAGAGAGAATTATCTCTGCCTCTGCTCTTCCAGTTGAAGAACTGGCTCTTTATCACACGATGGCAGAGTATCCCAGTATGCCTAGAACTTTCTGTATTAACGAATTACTTTCTTTGTATTGTTTTCGTGTGGTTACAGACAAGTTTTTATTCTCAATTCCTGAAAGACATCAATTTACTCATTCAGCAGTTGCGATTTAAGTTGGCCAAGCTAGACAGAAACTGCAGTTCTTAGGTAGATAGTAAAGAATAATAAAAAAAAATCTTCCTAAGAGGAAATGAGAGCAGGCACACTGTCATTTATTAATGGCCATTTTTAAGGTTTGGGCATTATGTTTGGTTTTTTGTTTGGTTTTGGTAAACAAACATATTTATTTAAAAAGCTAATTTTGCTTACAAGATTTTTCTCAGATTAGAACCCACAAATCACTGACTGAATTTACCAACAGCTAAATTCAGCTCTCTTTCTTTTGAATATACAAAAAATAATGTAGAATAGAGAAGAAAGTTTTAGATATTAGGAAGGTAGCAAAGGGCAACTAGTTGTAGCACTAGTATATTGAAAAGTACTGTGTTTAATCAGCTGAAGATATATCGTAATAATTATCTTGCTGTGGTAGGACACTAAACCTACTTTAAAATGCTTCATCACATTGAGAACATATCACACAAGAATCTTTTCATTGACAGTAAATTCGTGTTTTATGAAGCTAGTTGCTAAGCTTCAAAGAAGGTAGTCTTTATTTAAACAGTTTCTCAAATTAACTCACTTCTCCCCATTTAGAATATGGGAAGAAAAAGATATTTAGAAGTGAAAAACTGTTGGTTATGAAGCTATAGAACTGATATTTTTTAAAGGACACTAGCAAAAAAAAAGAGAAAACACACAGAGAACTGAGTCCCTGGAAGATGGAAAAAATACATTTTCAAATATGTTATTTCTGCTTCCTCATCACTTCCCTAATTTTTTAAAAGTCTACCAGTAGACTGTCTAGTAACTGGAGAATGAATAAAACAGAGTTATATTCCCACAGAGACAGTTGAAAATATAAGAGAAATCTTTACAATACTTCAAACTCTCTGTTTAGGTATTACCACAGTTAATGTCATTAGTATGTTTTGGCACAGCTTCCTTTCCTCTTGGTCGATATATCAAAACACAATAAGGATCACTTGGACTCCTGGGAGGTAGATGAGTGGCAGCCAGACATCTGACTTATTGCCATAGAGTGAAGCAGATTTCTAATCCCTTTATTAATCCCCATGAACTAGTGCAGCTCTTGGTGCAATATGCAGAAATAAACTGAGGTGAACTCAGTTTATGTGTTAAGATGTTGGAGCTGATGGTTAATATGCTGATGCGATATGTGGAGAAATGTGTGGACCAAGCATCTCGCAAACAATGCAAATCACCAAAGGTTTAGCTGGCATAGCTTTCTGAAAAAGTCTTGCGCATAAAATTCAACCCACAGTTGTTTAAACACTTTCAGGAACGCTACCTAAAATTTTTGTGTCATATGCAAGTGTTTTTAAGGCTATCTTAAAAGTGTTTAAAATAAAAGAAGCACTCACGCAGGGCGGGGTAAAGTCTGCCTTTTCAGCAATGTACCTTCTTCCAATGGCCTGACAATCTGGGAGAAATTAAATATTTGAGTAATACTCATTTCAGCTGAGTCACACCCAGCCATTTCCACCATACCTCAGTCTGAAACTGCAGCTATTGCAGATCAGACCGCATATAGAGTTCAATGTTCATTTTACCACCAGCCTTCAAAAAAAAAACCAAACAAACCTGGTGTAACATGTTTTGGTATCTTGACATATCTGAAGAAATGTTGTGACTCATATTCTTGAGCAGTTTGATTTCTTACGTCAGTTGTGAACTGCAACACCGCAGGA
>NW_009628516.1:29767-59964 GCF_000690535.1 Cariama cristata
ATCTCTGACTACCAAACATAATTTCTCTAGATTATCAAAATCTCATAAAAAGTCAGGAGCTATGAGAATGCAGTTGCAGTGAGAGTTCAGATTTGGATAAGTTTTGTTGAAGAGTTCATCTTTTTCAGAAGTTTTAAATCATCCAACTCCAGCAGTTGCTAAGGTAATATAAATATATATGTATAAACCTACATATAAATATATATATATCTGCTATATAAATTTATCAGTAACTTCTCCTTTAACTTCAACATTTGGCTTGCTAATTAGACATTATCAGCCATACTTGGCTGTCCGTTATATACCTAATACAATAGTTGCACTTTTTTTCTGAAGAGCTCTATAGAAGCACAGGTCTAAATTGTGGTAGAGCAACACCAGAATGCAAACCATTTTACCCTGTTTGTAGCTCCCAACTGGAGTTTGATGGAAAAATGATTGCAGCAAGATTCATCCTGTTTGAATAATTGATGAAGAGGTGGCAATTATCCTAAAACAGAACTGTGACATGCAGGTTGGAGAGTCACAGTAGTATTTATCAGAGTATCTGTACAGTTCTTGCTGTAAACTACTAGCTATCAAGGGTAAAATTAATGAAGTCAAAAGATTTAACTCAGAAATGCAAAAAAAAGAAATGAGCACTCTGTGTTTAGCGAAAGTAATACACAACAGCACAACTCATTCCAAAATGGTTGTTCAGACTGTGAACCACATTTGCCTAACAAACAAGTGCTGCTTACCTTTCAGGATTAATCTACATTTTACATTAAGACTCATTAGCTGAAGAAACAGGTTGTACCACTAGGCAGCAAATTAGACATAAGAACAGTAAGACAATTAAATTGCAGTAATTTCACTCTAGATTGTGCCTTTAAACATACACTAATGGCCTCCCTCTAATTTCTTTAAAGTTTGGTTGAGAAATCGCTTACAGACCGGTTGTACTTGGAAACCATGGGATGCTCATGACAAAAGTAAAGACACAATTCTGTGGGACTGGATAATAAACAACCTTTTCCTCACGCTTCAGGCTACTCATGTTTCTGATGAAATCATGTACTATATTAGAACATATGTTAGCACATCTACACTAGGTGTGCTATTTAATTTGATATTAAGAGTTTGTGTTATGCTACAGGTTCTTGGGTCTGCTCTAACAATTCCTGTTGAAACACATTACAAACACGTCTTTGTGTGCTCTGTTCAGTTGTAAGCACATTTGAAATAATGACAATAGAAAATACGGTCTCTTTCAAATAAATAATAAGAAATACCAGGAGCAGTAGATACCTAGATCAGAGTAGGGACCCCTTTTGCATCATCCTGTTTTAGATATCAGTTCCCGTATCACATAGGTCTTTATTATATAGGTAGGGGATATTTGCTGGTACAGAGTGAGAAACAGCATGTGTCATGGAATTGCATCATCTGGTAGCTTCTAGCTCAAACACCTCCATCCTTTTGTGCTAATTAACTACATCTTTTTTCTGGTAATTGCTTTCATATGCAGCAATTGATTTTCAAAAAGGAAGGCTTTGCAGCAGTCATTACAGTCTGTGAACACTGTCACACAGCGTAAACAAGGTGAGGATAAGAAAGTATTTACAATTGGTTTGATATTCTAACACATCACCAGTACCTTTGTGTCAGACTGCCAAAGGCAATGAATCCTTAATTAAGCCCCTAAATAAAATTATCTGATTTTCAAAGCACTTGAATTTCTCCAAACTTTTGAAAACCAGGGTTTGAATTTTTGTTCACACAAAAAATCAAACCACTGATTGGCCATTTATTAAGATAAAGCACATCAAAATCTATGACATCATTTTATTTCTTCTCTCATGCTCCCTACTTCTGTAAGTAAAGCCACAACCTGTCCTTTCCTGGAAGGCAGCATTTCATTTGCTAAAGATAAAGGTATAGCATTAAAAGAAATGAGGATATTAGTACTATGGGGGAAAAAAAATTACGATACTTGAATAGTCTTTAACACTTCAAAATGAAACTTAAAAATTGCCTCTCAGTCATGATTTTGTTCATTTCAGGAAAAAATTGAGACTTTTAAGACCGCTGTGTTCCACTTCTAGTGAACTTCTCTTATTGCATTACACCACAGTAGCTACCAATCTGATAGCTAAATGATAGCTATCAGATATTGATAGATAAATCTGAATTTAAAACTTGTCCAATTTCCACTAATAGTTTCACCCACAAAAGTAGTAGAAAGTCTAGAACATTATTAGCAGCAAGTTTGCACTTTTCTTCATTGCTTCTGTCTGTCTGAATTCTTTTGCGGGTATAAAAATTTATCTCTAAGACTTAAATGGATCTCAATGAGAAGATATTTATTTTAGTTACAGGAACATAAACTGGTGCCCATAATTCTACTGCTTCTCTTGTCACTTGCAATAGGAAAATCCAGCTCAATGATAATGAATGTTTCAAAATTAGACCATTGAAGTCCCAAGTCTGGGGATGTCTGGAGCCCCTTACACTGACGCTAATAAAATTAAAAGTTTGTTCAGATAGTTGCTAAGAAATGGACACATTACACACCAGAGGGCTGGTTGATCTGCACAGAGAAAGAATAATTTCGAAAGCCCAATGATAAGATATGCTGGAAGCATAGCCAAAAGGAGAAGAGGTTAATAGGCAGACCGTTGCTTTCTTCCTAAAAGGACTCGGAGTCTACAGAAACTAGTTGGAGGCCAGTTAAGATGAGCACTGTAAGAACATTAACACAAATAAAGCAAGAAAAAAAATGTTCAGGAACTTCACAGATAGGTCTAAATTAGACTTTTTTCTTCATAGTGCTATGCATTAAACACTACACACAATACTTCAATTGGACGCTTCAAAAATAGCTAGGAGATATTTAATGAATAAAATATTTTAGCTATGTGTCTTTATTCCTGCTTGTGTTTAATTTAACATACCATCATTTTGTTTGACTATGTACCCAAGAAATTGTTGCCTTAGACTGAAAAATGTCTTCATACTGTTCAAAAGATATAATCTAAGCTCATATGAAATTTGCGGTGAATTCCAAGTATGATGTGTGCATTTTCTTGAAAACATGTTCAGGAGAACATGGATTTGTGACTTGGTAGGAAGCATCACTCCCAAAGCAAGTCTGCAAAATAAATATTTTCTCAATAAAATCTTTGCTCCAGATGGGGAAGATCGCAATCAAGATGTTCCCTCACTGTACCTATGGGTTATTCTTAAGCACAGACAGCCTTTCACATTGTACCAAAAATAAAGGTAACTTGAAAATATTCACGAGATAGGCGGTAGAAGAAGGAGGCAGTGATACAAAGGCACCATGTTTCTCATTTATCTCTAATGAAACAAGGCTTCCAAGGCATTAACGAAAAAAACAAACAAACAAAACCAAATCAAACAAACAAATAAAGCTACCTGGTGCTGTCAGCTTTGGCATATATTCATTGTTCTTAGATTTATTTCGTTGTCACAATTTAGCATACATCTTGATGATAAAAACTGGGAAACTACCTTACTTTCATACTCTTGTTTAGCTGGGAAATAACGCAAGGGATACTGTTTCATATCCAACTGTTTTATCTTGAGGATATGTCTCTCAACCCCTGTTAGTTCACTACACATTTAAAAGTAAATTCATACAGAACAGTCCCTAAAATAATCAAAACGGGAAAATCTAGGCATGGTACTATATTCAACAATTCCTTGAAAAACATTTTAAAGTCAAGCTAAATTCCTAGCCAGAAAAGCTAACCCAGACTTCATTAATTTCTTTTTATCAACTAAAGAAGTCTCTAGTGATTAACTTTATACTTAGATAGCTCATTTTCAGATTAAAGTTAAGTGAAACGACTATCACCCTGGAATTGTTACATCTCTTCTCGCCTTAAAGAAAATAATTATCATGAAATTAATTTATCTGGGGAGTCTAATCACACACAAAAACTGACAACACAACACCTGACTATAACTATTATGCTTTGCAGATGTAGGAAATATATTTTATTTTTTTGTGTGCTTCTGTTTAAAATCTGATATTTTCAGAAGAGCCAGAAGATAGAAAGTCACCAAGAAACACACAACTTCCACTTCTCATAAAACTGCAGGGAGAAAGTGGATGATATCAAAATGAATTTCATCATACATTAGCTCTTAAACTAACTGAAGTGTCTTCAAATTACGGTAGCAGTACTAATCAGTCAGATGATTAGACTGGGTAAGAACCTTTAAATCTCTCTGTTCCAAAGGCTCCAAAAGTAAGGATTCATGAGCTCCTACCTGAACACTTCAACAGGCTGTGTTTATGTTTAACTAAACTGTGTAGTCACATGAAGATACAATATGTATCCCAAACATTTATGATATTATTTTCAAAATAATTATGTCATAAATTTGATTATGTCTCAAATGATGAGTGAACATCATCTGATGTTCATGAACATGTGTTCAACGTATACATGAAAGAAATCATATTTGTGGGCTAACTCTTCAACTACTTGTCTCTATGCTTACATAGCCACCAGTGATTGAGTTACTACAGGTCAGCAAGTTACCTCATGCTCGCAGCTCCCCAGTCAGCTTTAAAATTAAAATAAAGGGTGAAAGAGGACTCTGACTACTCAAGCCAAATACAGTATTTGGTGAAGTCCACAGCAAAGGTTGTACTGCCTTTAAGAGTATCTATCTGGACTGGACCCTTTAATGTCATCTAACTGAAAAATAATGTAGATCAGACCACCCCAAATTAAACTAAATACATAAAAATAAATGAATTTGCAGGCTACCCTAGATCTGAAGTAGTGGAAGAAATAAGTGGGATAGAAGTGTGCTAAGAACAAAAACTTCGGATGTTTAAATACATCAAATCTTCCTAGCAATAAAATATGTTTGGATCAATATTCCTAGACATCAGCCTGTAATAGATGTCAGGAGAAGCTATTGAACGAGTAAGAAAACACACAAATCAAACCCTTGTAAGTTCCTTCACTGACAATGTTCTGAATGCACAGTTAGTAGTTTCAATATGCGTGTGATTGTTACAGTCTCATTTTTATCACCAGTCCGAAGAGGGAGATATAAACTGTTTCCTTATATCTCCAAGACTATGAATTCTGTCCATTTGCTTATAAAATATGTCAGTATTGATCATAGAAAAAATGGTGTTAAGCAATTTGTGCTTTGTGTTACTGCATATCATTATTTCAATCGTTAAAAATGATCATTCTTGTAAACGATTTCAGGTTTTTTATATGATGTCATTAAGATCCATAAAGTCAATCCAGCATGCATTAAAGTCCACAGAAGAGCTGTCATTGGGATCAATGAGCTTTGAATTAAGTCTTGTAGTAACTCATCAGACAAAGGGTGGAAGAGGTTCTCTGAACCTTTATGCACCTTTATGAAAGCAGGTTTTCAGACTGCTGTGCATTTCTTCCAAAGAAGAAATATCTTTAAATATAGTTGAATGTAGACTATGCAGACTACTTTCTCACTCCACTGACCTCAGCAGAAAGATGTGGCATTTGCTGGAGAAGAACAAAGGAGTATGTGGACCTGAATCAGAAACTTTCTCATTATTTTTGTGAGATGATATTCTTGCACCTGGTGTCATGTATTTCAGTAAAACATTTAGAGTCAAAGACAAAGAAACAATCATACCTATTACATCTTTCTTAACTTTTCCTGTGGAGGTTTTCTTCTGAATGCATCTCAAGCCTACATAGATTATTTGAAATTTTAAGACAGGGTGGAGATAAGCTAGCAAACATGATACTTGCAGAGTCAAAGATCAGCTTGCCATCCCCAAACCTCTGTCTGTCTTACCAGAGAGGGTACCTTTATGGATGTATGTCTGCACTATGCAGGTGACATACATAACCCATAAGCACCAGATCATTAGCTCCTTTACTTGTGGTGAAGAGCTGAATCATTGCAACGATGTTACACAATGAGAAAGGAAAGGAAAATGAAGTTGTTTCTACAGAGTAGATTGTGGGAAAGTTAGGGTAAATCCAACAAGGACACAAGAGATTGCACTGCACAGGTCTAACACCACGTGTGTCCTTACTGAGGGCATTCACATAGGAATTTAATAAGTTTTTACTTAACACACAGGCTGTATGTGTTGAAGTGCAGGGCCTATAGAAACACTTAAATTTGTCTTTTTTCAATTCTTGTGAAGAAACGTGAAATCCGTGGAGGAAGACAGGACAGTAATTTTCTTTTGCTGTGGGTTAAAAAGCCTGAAATGTTCAGCCATGAAAAGCTGAAATGTACTTTAAGAAAGGAAAGGTGTAGAGGATTGTTACGTGCATTTTCAACCTCTGTGGCTTGAACTGGCTTTGTAGGACTTTCCAAATAATTATCTTGCCAACCTTCTAACTCAGAAAGAAACTCTTTGTAAGTTCTTTTGAAAAAAATAGCCCTGATTATAACACATATTCAACACAAGACATTGCTCTTCCCTATAGTCTGCAAATATGTCCAATTTTTTCACTTAATTAACTGACACAGCACAACAACTTCAATCCTGATCAGCAGTGTGTTCTTTCCTCTTGTAAAGGTCAAGATTAAGTGAGACAGATGTTTGAAAAATGATCCTCTGCAACAATTTTTAGCCCATCTGGCAGCTGTTTACCCGAAACATTTTTAATCTTTTAATTATTCCTTTCTTAATTATGAAAACTAAAATAAATTTGATAACTGAAAGTTGCATTGAAAAAAAGAGCTACGTAAAAACTAGCCTTTAAAAACTTCCTTTTACACAAGAACTGACAGTTCACTGGAACAACCATACTTCAATACGATTATAATTGCTTTTTTTCACACTTGTATTTCATAGAAAATGGCACATTGGAGACTTGTCCCATGAAGACTAACATGCACAACCATAATTACGAAGTACTACATATAAACATCAAATCCTAAAGTCATAAGATGGTCATCCGAGTAATAAATAAGAAAAAGAAAAACCGGGCCCTACAGAGCCCTTTCCTCTTCAAAATGCATAAAGTATTCTTCTGAACAAGAAGGTAGCTGCAGAGGTTCAAATACGATCTTGGAAGTATTTTTAATCTCCCTTGGGATTTAATGCTGTTGCAGTAGGAGTACAGAAAAGTGACTTTTCTCTTGCTAGATCTGTCTCTGCCAAAACAGCAATCAAAACAGCACCAGAATTCTGGGAACAGGAATGATGAAGCTCTTATCACATGAGGACGATAGTTTCCATGAGACTGGATGTAAAGTGTGGTTATCTTTCTGTGGTTTTTTGCTTCACTTTCAACTTTTTCCCGTACTGATTTGAAAAGCCTTCTCATGATCTAACAGATCCGTAGCAAACTTCAAAGGCTTCTTCTGGGATAGTCCATAGCATCTGCAGATACCCCCGTGAAGTAAGTGAAACAGTTTGGTTTGACTGAAGAGGCCCATTAGTTTAAAGAGTAAGATACAAAGAAACCGAGGTGGTTTCTTTTCAAGTTCCTAAATTATTATGGAGCTACAGTGCTTTCTGTGTGTCCTCCTTTTAATAAGTTCCATAAAAAAGTCTTGGAATAATTTCTCTCCTGTGATAGTTGTCCATTCCCAGTTAATTCATTTTTGTTAAAGGCTTCCAGCTGTGGTGTTTTCTCATGCTTGAGAAATTGTGAGGAAAAGGGACCAGGAATTTCACAGATTCAGACTGGATTTGTTGAATGCAGTTTGTGCATTGCTTTGTTCTGTATTCAAAAATTCAGTGAAGCTCTAAATATGGAAATTATATTTGGATGCAATGAGAAACTGTAAGTTCAATAAAGAGTGTGAAGATCATACAGTTGGGAACTTATATTTGGATGCAACAAGAAACTGCAAGTACAGCAAAGAGTATGAAGACCATACAGTTGGCTCGGGGCCAAGTGGTATCATGTTTGTGAATTTTACTTGCTTGCCAACTTTGTTTAAAAGACCACTGTGCTTGCTTGCTTATTAAATGGCTGTCTTATCACAGGCAAAAAGATGACATTGAACAGGTTCAATTCTTAGATTTAATCAAAAGGAGGAATAAAATGTACTTTTAGGAGGAAAGCAACACCAGCTGGTACATGGCTGCAATAACATAGAAACTTTAAACTTGGGCTCTTGAATTTCAGGACATGGATTTGAACTGAACCTGTTCCTAAAATTATGACTGTCCTCCTTTGAATAGCTTGTGCTGAACTCTTTCAAATTGCCTTTAAAAGAAGGAAGATGATTTATAGTGCTTTGTTCGGTGCTAAGGAGTCTCCAGAAACATTCATCACATGCAATGGCAACACTTGAAAAATCAGCTGATATATCAGACCAATTTGCTTTGCTGTTTTGGTGATGGACTTAGACCAAATTTACAACCCACCTTGACATAAGACCAGAAATCTACACTATCTCTTTGGTCATTCTGGGATCCTTTCCACCCTAGGCCACACCAGTAAAAACACACAATGCTATGACAGAGAGTAGGAATAGATCCTTTACTTTAGACGTGGATCATACGTTGCCTGTGCTTCTTGATTTAAAGAATATAGCGGTGGGAAAAAAAAAACGAGACAGCTACATAAACAATTTTTTTCAGACTTGGCAGTCAACTATAACACTGAATTAGCAGGACTACCACAGATTAAATTCTAATGAGGTTGAAGCAGGCAGAGTCATTTAAGAAGACATGCTCTCAGAAAAGCCAATATATGTAGTCTAAGGAACAGAAGTGATTTGCCTGGTTGAATATCATGCAGAAATGTAAAGACAATATAAATAATATATAGGCTCTTAATTCTTTAGCTGTAGTTTTTTTACAGAGTGTGGCAGGACGCCACCTGGATAGAGCCTACATAATCTTAGGAGTTATTATCAATAATGAAGTTTATTTCATAACTAATAGAATTATTCCAGTCTGTGCTGCTTGACCTCATTCCCAGCTCACTGCATAGGTTTCTCTTGACATCTCAAAAAAGCTAAATATGGAACAAAACATTGTGTACTGATTTCTCTACCAGTACACATCAATTTGTTAACAACAGGACATAATGAAGAATTTGGAGAAATTAGAACATAACAATGTGAGTGACTTAGACCATGTGGGAAACTTATGATGCAAGGGATGGAGGCAACAGTATGGCATTGAAATTATCTAAACCACAGCATATCAGTTGAGTTTGGGGCAATCTTAGGAAGTCTAAAAGAAACCTCAGTAAAAGAACAAAGAATGTATTCAGTTCTCAGTTCGATTCTCAGTCTGACACGAGTTTCTCATGTTGTTCACTGTAGCACCAATTACAGTGAAATTTACATTGTAATGTCAGGGTATTCAGGTTGTGCATTGTTATGTATATTGACATCCAGTGAGTGACTGAAGGCTCTTAACTTAGTTTTTGCCTTGTTAGTTACCCCAGAGTCACCACTCCTAGTAGAAACATAGGCATACTAGTCTTTTCTCTCCTTCCAAGAACACCTGTGAAAGAGAAGGTAATAAAAACCCTTGAAGACATTAGCGTATCATATGGATGTTTCACAGGAAAAATAAAAATAAATAGAGAAGAATCAAATGTGTTTATTTGGTCTTTGCTCTGTCTCATAACACATTACAATGGAATAGGTTGTGTGCTCTGTATCTCACAAAGCATCTTCAGTGAATGAAAACTAGCACCCTTCATACGGCCAAACATGTGCAAATAAGCACAGGAAAACAAAGAAGGCTCTCAGGGTCCTGAATGATGACTTTGATGTGTTTTGAATTTTGAAAGAAATGTTTGTCCAGAGAAAGATGAAGGCTGGACAGACGTAATGCAGCTGTGAATTTCCAGAGAGGCTTGATGCATTGCAGTTGTAGACTGGAGAGAAGAACAAGGTGGTGCCACAGAGATCAAGATTAAAGGTCTTAGAGCTGTTTAGTTTGGCTGGGATTCATTGCCAACATGAATGAATACTGCTATTTATTTTAACAGTTCTAGCTATGCTCTGTTTATGGCTGTAACATTTCACCAATATTATTTCCTCCCTTGCCTTCAACTCTCCTTCCCATCCTCTTCTGTTACCCACTTCAGTTCTCTTTAACAACTCACAGAGTATTTTCTGCATTTATCCTCATTTCCCAAGCATTACTTTTGCCATTTTCTGTCATAGCAGAATCTCTAAGTCAACAAAGTTACCTCACGTATGGGGTCAAATCATAGCAGCCAGCGTAAAAATTGTTCAAGTCAGGGGTTAGTGAATGAAACTCTTTCTCAGCTCATAAGTAAAATATGACAGTTGTTTTCACAGTTTAGTGTGATATACTTTAAAAGTCATTTAGGAAAGAAATTCAGTACAGGTAGCAATATCGTTCTGGTGCTTCCTCACTCTCGGGTAGAAAGTTCAGCATTGGAGTCAATTTCCACACTATTATATGTATGTTGGCAACATCATCAAAATCATTGCAATTCCATCCATAATTGTAAAAAATTAATTGGGTTACCAAGAAGCCACCTTCTTTTAAAGTATGGATTAATGCACACATCTTCATTTTATACCTGAAAGACGAATAGAGATTGACAGCAGCTACGGCAACAGCTAATTTTGGTGATAAGTCACACAAACCAAACAATAAATGAACAGAAAATCATCAAAGATGCAGTGAAAGCCAATAATTAACAAAACTCATGGATCATAATACATTCACACAAACTTTTCATTGCCTACCTGTATACAACATTATTTTAAAGACATTTTTGCCGTGGAAAGTTTAGTAAGAAAAGAACAGTAATACATTTTCATATTAAATATTACTTGTGTCTATGCAAGTGAATTTTGGAAAAAAATTCTGTCTTCAAATGTCTCGATACCAGCGACTTTATCTAGGTTTAAATAATTTCTTGCACAAAGCTATTACCTGTGCATAGTTGATGTCTTTAGTAACAGTATATAGTAGTTTTATTATGTAGAAACTGAACAAAGTAAATAAATTATAGTTAGCTCAATTTGTGTAGTTGTTTATGTGTGCAGAAAGATTTTAAAAGACTTGAAAAGCAAGAAAATTATTTCCTTTTTAATTCATTATTATTTTTGTTTTTCCCCCACCCGTAAGGACATAGCTCCCTACACAAATTTTTAGATTTATCTACCAGTGGAAAATTATTCTTAATTTCCATGAGAGCAGCCTTAATTTCAATGATGGTATAGCAATAATGGTGCTAACAATATAATATATTGCTGGCATTAATTTTATGCACATACTACTAACAATATCATGCCAAAGAACTGATAGACATATGGCTTAAATATTTTGATCACTACATTCATTAAACAGTGGTAATAACTGACAAGACTTGTCTCTTTTCTTGCCAGCATTACGCTGCTGCTCTCAATATACATGGCACAACTCTTTACCATTTCAGACTTCATGTTCTCATCCCAGAACTCTTCAGTTCTGGGGCACACCAAGTTATAAAAGTCCATAGGTCCCTACGGGAGAGCCTATTGCAAAGGGGAATTATTACTAATATTAACAATATTCATTTATAAATGAGCTGGTAGCATTAAGTAAGAGTATTATATAAGGTACAGCTTTGCATGGTGTGTTTTAACATAGCGTTGATAACAACTTCCATCTGTTAATGCTCACTAAACACCAGGGATTTATCATTATGATTGCAGAGTTTTAAGTAACTGTTTTGGATTTTACTAATATCAAATTACTTACGACAATTTTTTTTCCCTCTGAATTCATCAGTGTGTCATTCTTTGTCCTACTTGTCTGAGAATGCCAGATTCTCTAGTGATTTAATTGTTCGCACGAAATGGAGGAAGTCTAATTTTACTCCTAATTCCCATCTGAATCTTACCAGATTTGTGCTTCTCCCTTAGGACAGAAGTCAGATCAGAGAAGGGACAGAGTTTGCTTAGAGATGTATACCACCTGCCCTCATTGGCCCTTTCAGAATTGTTCTTTTCCAGGGAAATTAGAGATGTTTACCTGTCATACACATCAGAGCCAAGATTTCAAGAACAGCAGGCCCTCCCCCAGAGCGCTGCTCTGCATCCTTTATCACCCCAATTCCTACAGATCTGTGACTGACTCAGAGACTTCAGAGAGCCTCCTCTCCTCCTTGTGGGCAGCTCTGGCAGGGAATCAAATTTCCCTAAACTGCTTCTGAATTATTATTATGAACTTTTGCACTTAGTGACTACAATCATCGTAACACAGGGTCATCATCTTCTGCAGTTATTTGTTCAAACCAAATTTGCATGTCCGTACTGGATTGTATAGTTTGGCTTCAGGCAGGATGGTAGAGAGCCACTGTAGATGGAAAATATATTTGCTCTAAACAAGTTCTCCTAAATTAGATTTGAAGACTCTGTTGCCCCATGATAGAATAACACTCCTTCAGTTAAGGAAAGAGATCAGAATTCAATGCTAATTTTGTCCATGTATAATACATGTCCTGTCAGCATGTACTGTGTGGTTTTTACTGTCATTTTCTTTTGCAAGATTGTCACCCATAAGACTCAGAATGCAACCTAGGAGAGACAAGAACAAAGTTTTGTCAGTTGAAGAATCTGGTTTGAAAATGTATTTCCTGAAAGTGGTTATTGAATGAACTCATCTTGGATGACCTTTGGACAATCCTGGAAAACTTTTTTTCCTAATAAACATAGACACCATAAACAGAACCGTGTTTGTAATATGAAGGAATTCCTTCTTTAACTTGAGAGAAAGATAACGTAGCATTTTTCCATCAGGTCTTCTGAAGACTTCACCATTGTTCACCTGCTTTACATTGGTTTTACTTGGACACAGTGGTGAGAAACATTTACTAAATAGTTTGAGGAGAAAGAAATGGGAATGAGGAGGACAGGTGGGAGATTGTCAACTGGACTAGAGCACGAATAAACAAGAAAAAGCAAGACAGGAACACACAAGAAGTAAAGGTTTGAGTTAAATCTTAGGTGTCCATGAAGCTGAAAGTTCTTAAGATTTACCACTAGTTGCAGGAATCATCTTTAAAAAGTAATCCTGAGATCAACTCTATTACAAGTAGCAAAGATATATGATTGGGCGGGTTTCAGAAAGGTCCATCATGTGTCTGTAGTTCACATTAATTGAAGGATAAGTTATCTTTTATAGAGATTATTTCATTAGAGAGCTCAATTTAAGTAGATATTTATTCTTTTATTATATTTTTATTTAATTTGATTTTGTTATAATATGGGAATTTTGTTTCAGTTTTTTTATATGGGAAATTTTTTTTTCCATTTCATAGATTTTAACCAGGTGACATCCTGCTGACTGAGGGGTCTTTATATCATTAATTGTTCTCTTCAAATAAACCAAAATAGTTTTAAAGATGTATTTTCATTTCACTGTTTAACATTGGACTAGAAATTCATGACTGACTGTTATAACATGTGGTTGGTGCCCTTTGCTGATGAGCAGCTGATTGTTGGGGCCATTACGTTCTTGTAAACAGTTTTCATCTACCTGTCCCATAAAGCAACTGCTTTACCCAGCTGATTAATTGAGCCATTACTCCTGCTAAGTGCTGCTGTCATTTTATCATTTCTGAATGAGACACATTCTCTGTTCTTATGTTTGTAGTATTTTTGCTTGTGTGCTAACTTTTTGAAGAAAGTTTGATCTGTAATTTGAAATACTTGATGCTTCCTAAGTAATTGGATTATTTTTGAGACTCAAGCTGTGCAGAGCTTTCACAAAATTTGATGTTTTCCAAGGATTACACTACAGGCTAAAGTGTTGACTTATTTTCAGGAGCAAGCAAGGCAAGTGAAGTTGGTGAGAAAGTATGTTTGTGGGAAAGTGGATAGGAAGGAAGAAAAAGCAGTAAAACTGTGCTCCTGTAGTATTGCTTTTAGTTTGAGATTGTTAACAGGTCTAAAGTGCAAATATTTCTTGAATTCTGTTAAATACAGGCTTTCTCTGCACTTAAAATTTTACAAAGGAAAAATATGAGATGTGTACTTCATGTCATCCTTCACTCTAGTTTCACTGCGACAAAACAGGGGCAGGGGAAGTTTTCGTGAGTTTTGTTGAGGACTTTTTTTGTCTGTTTGTTTTCTTCTATAAGGTTTTATGGCTACTTTTATTTAAAAACTGTTAGTGGAGTTTGATGCCTTTTGCAGCTGAACAAGTTGAAATAACTTTCCCTCTCCACTGAGCTATAATCATTTCTTCCAGAGCAGAAAAGGTCCTTGAAGAGCTTATTTCTCTTTGCCAAGGACAACCGGCAATCAACAAAACCATGTCGTGTGTAATGTGCAGACAGGAACAAACTCAGACTACTCTCATCTTCAAGCTTAAAGGGAAGTAAGATCTTGTTTACTGACAGGAGTGGCTGGCAGGGTAAACTTAGTGAATTATCACTTCTTTCAGGCCTTATCTTTCTGCCTGCACTCCGTCAAACTTATGCTGAACTGGAAAAAGTCGTGCCAGTGTATTACCACTTTTAAGTCTGCAAATTTGATGCCAAATAGACAATGTGCAGACTTCAGTATGAACAGTGCTGGTTTCCCCCAAATGTGAGCCCAGTGTGTAACAATTATGATCTTACACTTTTAAGCACTCGCAAAAATATCTAATGTCATATTTTTTTCATTAATCAGTTTCAGAGAAATTAAGTTCTAAAACTTCTGCACTAAAGTAAAATATGCAGGTTTTCCAATAGAGTATTTATTTTCTTTGTTATGCTATTCATCTTTCCCAATGGATATGTTGAGTCTGGGTACCCATCTTCATAAAGGTAATTGAAGTATCAGGGCTTACCTTGAGGGAAAGCTGGAGATTACAAAGTTATTGCAATACTTTTTCACCTACTCAACAATTAAGTAGCGATGTCAAATACAACGACATAAATGGAGAGGGGAATACAGCTGGTCAGAAAGGACATCTCTACCACATTTATATCAAGGGACATGGCAATCTTCTCTTAACCTACATGGTCACATTTTCTGTTCAAATCAGTGTCAAAATTTAGTGTCCATATGTGTTTTCAATACATGGGAGTCAGTTTATGCAAGGTAAGCAGGTATTAATTCAATATTTTGACAGAATTACTGTAATTTGTGTGAATGTTGTTGTAAGTGCATAAGATACTTGTCCTGAGCAGACTACTAGAAGACCACTTTGTGAGGTAGCAAAGTGACATAAAATAAATATGGAAAATTGTCTTATGTCATCTCAGGAGCCAGTTAATGTACTGTTATTAACAACACTGCAAAAAATTAGACTTCTTAAAACCTCAATGCCTTACTTTAATTAGCTTAATAATTCGATGGGTTTATACAATTTTAAATTCATTCAGGTGTCATTTAGACTAGAGGGAGGGAAAAAGCACCTGTATTTTTAATTAGAAATTTATCAACAGACTAAAAACACGGCACTTAAAGTAAGCATTTCTAGAAATGCTTTTCCAATAGAGTTTGATTCAAAATCAGTCAGAATTGAGGGGCATCCCGCCAACACCTTGGAGAGGAGGCCATTTGTTTGCCTATGCCTTAAAAAGTCTTTTGGCAGTAAGTGCCAGGGACAGTCTGAGAGACAGAAGATTTTCACGCTGTTTTTCAGGCTTGCCAAAAACTGGGAGTAGTGAATGTTTAGGAACTAATGCCTATCTTTGCTTCTCACGGACCGCCAGCTCCTCAGAACAGCAGTGTGCCTGGGTCCTGCCTTGTAAAGCAGCAAGCGTAACAAAGACCAGCAGGAAGATACAGTGGAAATGACGCTGAAACAGAAAAGCACATTATAAGAGAAAAAATAATTGAAATGGGCAGTAGAGACGGCACAAAATCCTGACCTATCTAGGTGTCTGCTAGCAGAAAGGAAAGATACTGTTAGGTTATTCTTTGAGAGCAGGGGCAGTGAAGAGGCTATTGTCAATTGGTTCATCTAAATGGTTTCCTTCTAGCAAGCAGCTAAATTATAAATATTCCTGGGGTTATAAAGCTGTTGAAAGAAGCAAAATCAAAATGATGCAGTTATGTACTCTTCACAATGAGTACCCAAATTATTCAAAACAAGGAAAGCAAAAATGACACAAACAAGATATCTGAGCAGAGATTAAGGACTTTAAATTTATTCCCTCTAGAAACAGAGCACATCCCTGTAAGATACATGATCACAGGCTATAAATACTTTCAAGTTAATAATGAAAAAGGGAATTATTTACTATCTCTGTTAACAGAGAAGCCTTCCAGCTTGCAATAAGGAAAAGGCCTAATCTTAAAGATTTATTGTTAGCTTAAGAATCATGTTTCTCTCTGAAAATTTAGCCATTACTATTGACAGTGCTCTCCCCTTCTGAAATGATCTTTATTGTAGCCCTGTAGCCAGGAAATAAAGTATTGCTATCACTAATAACAGTCCACAGGGTCTGTACTGCACTTGTGAGGCCACAGGACTGAGGTATGTCAGGTTTGCTTTGCTTCGTTTTGTCTTGACCTGCCTGGAGCTTTGTTTTAACTTGGTTTAAACATAACAGTGATTTTTCTAATGACCAGGTGGATATGGTCAAATTGTCTTTACTTTTGCTTATATTTGTGTAGTGTAATCACAGTTTCTACGTAAGGTGGTAGTAAGATGTAATTATTTTGTGAAGAATGAGATATTTATGACTCTAATGTAGTGTAGAAATTTATGACTCTGTGGTGTGACGCAGAGGATTGCGGGCACAGTAGGAGAGCAGCGGAGACAGAGGTTGTAGTGTAGGTAAGAAGTCATGGGGTGGCACGAGACAAGGCAGAGTCCGGCATTGGAGACCCCATGGCTACAAAAAGCCCACCCACAGTCAGTTAAAGAAATGCAGCCCAGGAGCTGGACAAAAACACTTCTGTGATACCAGAGAGAACAAGCAACAGTATTTAACATAGGTAAAACTCAACATATGCGATGAATTTGGATGTAAGATGGGCTAGCAGATGAATGAAGAAAGAGCAGGGTGTAAAAGCACATTAGAAAACATGCAAAATAACTTCCCCAAGATGAATCAACAAATCAGAAAGATGAAGAGAAGAAATAAAGCTCATCATATTGAAACAGTATTACTATTTTTTGTAACTGATTTTTTTAAGTAATAATATGTTTTATGTTTTCCTTTATTTTTCTGCGATAATTTAATCTAGTCTGATCATAATCTTTTAGAGTTACTATTAAGACAGTGAATATTTTGCTTAGAATAATAATAGATTCTTGGCTTTATGTCTGTGGTGTGTTCCCTTTTTGCATTATGAGCACTGATAGCAGCGTAAAAAACTTTTACTTATTTTACTTTTTTTATTTTACCCCTTTTAATATCAGGACATGCAATACAGTGATTATTGTATGAGAAAGAGGGAGTTCTTAAGTAACTACCGAATAATAGTTTGCATCATTTCAAATTAATATCAGCAACTGGGAGAAAACAGCAGCAACCAGCCAAGGTTGTATTCAGCATCTCGGCTGGACTGATACTTAGAAATTAGTTAGATAAGACATGAGAGGCAATGTTGTAGGGAATCAGTCTGAGCAGTGTTATAAAATGTACAGGGAAACTTATTCAGGAAAACAGACTCTCAGCTGGAATACATCAGCTTTCACTAGACCTGTGCCAGGATGCACCAGCTGGGAGCTTGGTCTTGTAAGACAAACCTGAGACCAGGGCTCCACTACTCCTAGATCCTGTGTCAAATCTCCGAGTCCTGGAATTTGCCGAGAGTTTCAACATGTTTCTGTTTCCAAGTTCCTGTATAAACCTACACTTGTTTACAAATCCTACAAATCCTAGGATATGGTGGGAAGTTTGGGCAGTCAAGCAGTGGGTAGTCTGGGTGTAAGAGTGAGTTAGTTGTAGATGTGCTGATTGGATCAATGCACTCTTTCTGCTCTGCTACTTGTTTCTGTAATTCAATTTCCTCAACCCTAACCTTCTTGTTCCCAATACAGAGAACACATTTGTTTTAGTGTGAGAAAGCAAGCACTTTTAAATCTAGAGCTGATTGTATTGAAGCAGGTTCTGCGGTGCGTTTCAGGCAGCACATATAAGCAAAACAATCAACTACTTCAAGTCCATGCAGACAAGGATGCTTACTGCCTCTCTCTACAAAACCAGACAGGCACTGCTGGAGGGAGAGGTCCAAGCACCAGCTCCTGCTCTCAGGATCATCTGCAGCTGGGAGACCAGAACCTGAATAGGATTTTTATCCTGTCAACAGTGTTGCTTTTAAGAACAGATTTCCACTGTCTACCTATCAATGGATACTGCCATAATATATTGTTGGGGTGCACATGTCTGGAATGTCCAGCCTTCAAAAGCGCTGTCAGATGAAATGCATACAAGCATCCTCCTTCTGTCTCATGGACAGAAGAAATTCAGTGTGCTCAGGATGTGTTGAACATACTGAGCAACTGCTCTGAGGCACAGTAGCCAGCTTTCTTCATGATGAATAAAAGCTGCCAGGGCCGTTATGCCTCGTGCAGACACCAGCCTCAGCCCTACAAACCACCTTCCACATCCAGCCCCTTAGGTGGAGCGAAGTCTAATGTGTTGACCCCAGCGGCCTTCAAGAAGGGAATTGCTCAGCGCTGTCATGAGAAAAATACTCCAAGGTACGTCTAGAAATAGAGCATTATCTGTCTAAAGATCTGTCAGAATCAGGCAGACAGAGATCTCTGCTGGTTTTAGGTCTGCTGATAAAATAAGGAGGAGTTCTGAGGATCTCAATTTTATAGGTCAGCACAAAAATCCGACCTACACCTCGGATTAGGTATTTAAGCTGTTGTGGATGGTGTTGGACATTGTATTGCTAATTTAATCTAACCTGCCAATCAAGGCTGCAAAAAACTTTGGTAAAATGGTCAGTACTAGAGGCTGGGTATGCACTCCCAGTTTTTCCTAATAAGATTACAAATACGTTCTGTTTTTGTTATTGACAACATCCATTACTGTATTAGCACCAAATTATGCTGCTCACAAAAAGCACCCTAGCTCTTAACTGCCTATGCCAGAACTACTCATAGAATTTCAATTCATGTTCACACGCTGTTTTTATCTGAAAACCAATAACAAAGGTGCAGTACCAAACATTTAGCACCGGTCAGTAGGGTGCTGTCTTCTACATTACTGTGAAAAGCAGAGTAGGGGAGTCTGGGATGTTTACTTTAAATCTAATTTCATTTCACCACTTCCAAGTGAATAGCCTAAGCCTCTCAGAAAAATTCCAATCCTGAAACAGCCAGGTGGGCCACTGTGGGTCATCGCATCAGTTCTGCTTCGCAATGTTGCTACTTCATTCGGTGTCACTTGTGTGGTTCTTCTCATTAAGTCACTGGTTCCAATGAGGTGCTATGGATGCAAGACAAGCATATGGCAAAAGTTGCTGTGGGTTCTGGAAGCAGATTCCCAGAAAATGGTTTATTTGCTCACATCCTTCTCTTTATTGGTTCTTTGGACCAAAGTCAGTCATCTACTGACGCTATATGGCTTTTCTGGTCTCACAGTGACTAATGCCCACCGTCCTGTTGCGTGGTGCTCGCTGTGACACACAGCCAGCTTCATCTCTGCCTGTCTGAATACCGCCGTTCTGCCTCAACTCCTTCTGATAAGCAATTCACACACTGGGAAATGAGTGGGTAGAAAAAAACATTCACATGAAAGTTAGACCTGAGCAAGGATCGCTGGTGAACTGAGGACTCTGCTTCACACAGCACTGCTTGAGTTTCTCTCCTGTGGAGAAAAGCGATTCATCTTGAACATCTGATTGCTACATTCCTATTATGTTGAAGAACGAAGGGTGAAACTAGATGCTCTCTTTCCAGATACTTTTATCCACATATGAGGTTAATTTTCCTATCCCAGTGAAAAGTCATAGCTGCCAGAGGAAAGAAAATGAGCTCTGGGTCACAGTGTCAGGATTACCATGGCTTCAGAATCCAGGTTTAGCTTCTGATGGAAGCATGAAGAATTTAGGATGAGTTAAAAGATACAGAGACCAGAAATTAAATGAATTTAGGAAATACACATTAAAAGAGTTCCAGAGCTAAAAGGACACCTAACAATGGATATTGGCATCCAAATTCAAATGCAGTCCAGATGTTCCTTTTGTCAGTAACCACAAAGCCTGCTAGCTGCCTGCAGGAGCACAGTGCTTTCATTTTGAATAACAATATTTCCTACAGCCAAAGTTAGGCTTCCACATATGCTCTGACATTTTCTCATTTGAAGAGCTAAGTACCTACTATCCATGGTTATTTGTATGTGATCTGGGAGGCCACTCAAACCTAGCTAAGTCTATCAGAGACCCCACCTGGTAGAGATGTTCATATCATGCCTAATTCATGGTCTCTTGCTTGCTCTCTTCCTAGCCTGATGGCTCTTGCATTCCTGAATTGACAGTGTCCAAACTTCAACAGGAAGATAAGCCATGCACAAGACTTCCTGGAGATTGGTGGTTAAGGCTGCCTCTTGTGAAGGGAGCTTTCACTGCCTTCAGAAAAGAAAGCCCCTAGATAAAATATCCCAATTCCAAATGCTCTAAACAATAGCAGTTGTATGAGAGCATTCCAACACCATTAAGCCCATGACCTATAGATGTGCTACAGAGAGGTACTCCAGTGTATTTAGGCACCTATTGCCAAAACTGGTGGTCTATTCTGTATTCTGGGCAGACAATGACCATGAAGTCAGAGGTTTTCAGGAGTTCAGATATATTCCTACACTTGGTACTTTCTACTGGTTGTCCCGGCAGTTGCCATCTAAAACATTGGCATGGAAATATGTTGCCTATTCAGTCATTAGAAACATTCACTATGACTTAGCCTTTAGACTACCTAAGATTCTCCATTCAGTTCATCTTTATGCTCAACTCTTTCATGGAATTGGCCTGCTGGGGTAAGTGCTAGGGTTTTTTAGGTACTGTGAAACCTACGTGAAGGTGTCCAGTGTACCCATTTCACTTAAATTCCTAGATTCCTCTAAAAATCTGCTCCTTAGGACTTCCAGTGTTCAGCATAACACGACCTAAAAAGATTTAAAATCTTAATCCTTTGGCCCATAGGCATTATCCCCTCTAACTAGCTTGAATTTTTTCTATATTAGCTCTCTCCTTTATTTCAGCAAGCTCTTTCTTTTTTAAACAGTCTTGTCATTTTGGCCTTATCTTTGGCTAGAGCTTAAGAAAACTCTTCTGTCTGATGTTGAATAGCCAGCAGGGAATGCTTATAGCATCAGCTAGCCAGTCTCTGCTTTACCTCCCAAGAAAGAAAACAAGAAATTCTCCAAGGCAGCTTCCCACAGCCTGGAGGGGCTGGGATTTACAGCTTGTTTGAACTCTCCCAGATGGTAACACACCAGGCTGCTGCAGCACCACACTTGGTGGCTAGTCCAAAGACACTTCCTTGCACTGATTTATTTGTTCTCTCAACTTCAACAAGATTTTGTGTTTGTGTCTCTCTCTGCTCTCTGGCATTTTAAGCCAGTTCCAAAGATGGGACAATTTATGTCGTATACTATTCTTGTCCACCTACCAAAACATAGCAAATCTGAAAAGCAAAAAACCATATGATAAAATGGATCAGTTCTATTTGGTATTTCATGTTGACTACTAATTAATGACTTTGCAAAACTTAACCATATCCAGTAAGCACCTTCTGAAAGCTGTCTGTATTATTTTATCCCATGTACTCTAGTTTGGGAAGAAGAAGGAGCAGGAAAGCATGTGCAGAAAGCTTGCTCAAGGGAGGAAGACTACCAGGTATGCTCTGCGGTCTGGTAGTTGTGTGAATAGTAAACTGACTGCCTACAGCTAAAAAAATATATGTCTATGCCTAGAAATGTGACTTTGTAGACCTTGTTTTTGTGGCATTTATTTGGCAGTGATGTATGCAGTAGTCATAATAGCTTTGGCACAAAATCATTTGTTTCTTAATTATATGAAACATGCTGTTCAGAAATAACACAGCTTATAGAGTTTGGAAAGCACTTCAGATACGCTTTTTGCTTATAGGATCAGTCTGGCACTAAAAACAAAGGGGACAGTGTGTGTGTGTGTATGTGTATTTATATAAAAAGAAATTATCATACAGCCCTTTTGCTGCACAGTTCCTGATAATTCCTTCAGTTTTAATGCATTAGCAAAGAAAATGGGGAAATGACTATCAAAGGGTAAAAGGATAAATGGCAATCCTTTCAACTCAATGAGGCGTCAGGAAGCCCCATCATCTGCACAGTTTAGTTTTGCTTTGACAGTCTCCTGGGAGGCTCTCAAAGACACTGTTGGGTTGATACCAGCCTTATCACAAAGAACCAGGACAGTAGTTTGGAAGAACAGAAGCAAAGCCAGAATATATTTATGAATGAAGAAAATGAAGTGAAAGGAAGCAAAAAACTAAAAAAAGCTTTCAAACAAGGCTTTTCAATAAAAAAAAGACAATAAACCCCGTATTAGTTCATTGTAGTAGACAATTTGACTCAGAATGTAAGATTCCATGTATTATATGTTGCTGAATTCAAATATATTGCCTTATCTAATAATGGAATCATAGGAACAATGGCATAAAGGGAGACAGAAATATTCAACAGAAATTTTCCAGAAGTATTGTGCAATATTTACAGTTATTAAAGTTTGTTAAGAATGTTTCTAAAGTCAGTTCTCCATTTCATGTCTTTGTTAGAAATTATGGTGGGTTTTTTTCAAAATAAGAGCTAGCTAATTTACTTTTTCCTGATGCCAATGTACAAGAGCCCTTCTCCTTTCTTCTCCTTCATTCCTTCTGGTGCTGTGTGACTAATTTAGATGCCTCTGCCTCCGAACCTCTACCTGTAAGTACCAAATGTCATGAAATTAAATGACCCTTTCGAATCTAATGGCACCTTCTACACACCCTAAAACATTTGTTAATCCACCTGAAAATAAAACCTCCCTCATTATCTGTAAAACAGCTAAGAAAGTATAATTTTTTTCAGGGCAGGGATTGGGAGAGAGACACAAAGTTGGTTTCTTTTGTCAAGTTTGAAACTGAACTGGTAACAAAACCCAAAGCTTGTAATGACCTTTAATGGCAAGATCTCTCTCCGTGAAGAACTCTATAGAGTTTATGATGAGTAGCACAGGGGAAGCAGTTGTCGCCACTGGATCACCGCCTCATTTACCGTGTTGAGTGTCACCATCTGGGTCAGTTAGCTGTTGGAGAATCAGCTTGTGCAAGTGTACTTCTTTCCTTGAGATTCCTACCATTGCTTGCTTTTGTGTAATTTTCTGATGAAGTTCTCATATAAGTTCTAGGTATTAATTGAAGTACTGTATCTCATCTCTCAGATATTTTTAAAACTATTTTCTTAGTATTGTAATATATTTTGTTTGTTTGTTCTTGTCATACAATCTGCCTAAAGCTATTTCTTCTTTATTGCTAAACATAAAATCTGAACAAAAGTTATTTTCTCTGCCAAAACACTCATTTCAAGTCAATTGCACTTTGCATGAGAAAAAGCCGTAGGGGATTGTTCCTCTGAACTTTGAGTGTCTTTCAAATCTTAAGACTGAAAACAGTTGACATCACCTATAAATCTAGCTGCTATCCTATTTGATTAAAAACTGCACTTTTAAAATTAAACGGCTACAGTAGGCAAGCTGTAGGACATTTTAGTTTCTATATACCTATGCATAGTCTCCGCTCTAAATTGCAACACTCTTTTCCCTTGTTCAATAATGTGACAAGGCATTTGTTCAGTATTTAAGCTGCATACCTAACAGGAAATATTGGGATTTCCCAGTTGGACCAAACCCAAGACAATCTAGTCTGATATTCTGTCTCCAAAAGTGACCTTTTTCATGCAAAAAGGAACAATCTGCTAACTATACCAGAATTTCTCCTGAATTCTAAGAGACACTGGCTTAAACCCTGACAAAATACATAATATGCCTTCCACAAAATACATGTTAGCAGAATGAAAACTTTGGTGAATATTCTGCCCTCTATGAAATAATTTTGTGGACCTGTGATGTTTTGTAGCAGCATCCTATGTGAAAAAGTGTTGTTCACTTCCTTCTTATCACATTAAATTACCCCACTGCTCTTGTATTTTAGGACAGCAGAGGATCCTGATCTACCATCTTCAATCCATGTGTTGTTTTACCTACCTCTACTGTCTATACCTGTACCTACATCTATAACCGTATCAATATATTTACTTATGCCACTTACTCATTTTGAGACTTAATTTCTTTTTAGGAGCTAAATTATCATACCTAAAATAATGTTTTTCAACTAGTACACCTGGAATCAGTGAAAGTATTTAAGGATGTTGATATGCATATTTAAATCAGGGGCCTCAAAAGCATTTCCTAGTTCCCTCTTGCAGGCGTACACCTTGGCAAACATGACTCTGTGCTAGAAGGAACACTTCCCGCATGAGCAGAGAACTCCATTTCATCCATGGCTGTGAATTAAAGATGGGAAAAGATATTTTAAGAGACTTATTTTACCCCAAGATGTTTCATTAGTTTTTGGTATTTGGAACAAAAGTACTAATTAATTGGTCAATATACAAGGTTAATAGCCTAACTGGATCTGCAGAAAACTTTTATCTGCAAATGTGTGCAATACCATCAGACACAAAAAAATCCCTCAACATATGAAGCAGATTTAAGTGTCCCCCAAAATCTTCAAGATTAATTTAACATATATTTGTGGATTTTGTCTTTTTTTTTTTTTTTTTAGCCAGTGTTTAGAATTGAATTACTTCAGTAAATGCTTTTGCATCTTTAGTTGGTTGCCTTACCAGGTGCCTCAGGGGAATGGTCTTTATAAACAAAATCATGCTTTGTGGAGCTTTTTTTCCTAGTGTATAAGAAGGCTGAGACTTGGGGGTGATTGGATTTCATAGTTACAACTAAGTTAAATTCTAAAATTCTACACAACTACTCTTTATATTTTCTGTTCAGAGTACAGAGGTTCTTTCCAAGGACTGCTTAAAATATTCTACGATATTTCCAGAAACTCAACAGACTTTACAATTGCTCAGACATTATGAATTAAAAGGGAAATGAGAAATAGAGAGTGCATATTATATTTGTTTAATACTTTATGTGCCTGTGGTAAGCTGAGTGTACAAAGCTTGGAGAGGTATTTGATTTTTTTGTCATAACGTATTGACAGCAGGGATGTCATTTGCATCTTTACTTAATGAAAAGGAAAAAATTCCAAAGAATTATTTTTGGCTTAACATCTCTGTAGTGTCTAGGAACAGGGTGAGTAGTCTGTGGATGAATACCACCAGTGCCATAGGTTTTACTTCCATTACAATGTCTTGATAGCAGAACCACTTAACTACAAATTGATAGAGAAACAAGCAAAGGACAGGAGAAAAGTGTGTGCCTGAGTGTTCAAGCACCTAGGTACAGCTTTCATCCTACTGCAGGATACTGCCATTTTAAGCAGGTTTTTTTGCTATGGAATTTCAGCACACAATGAGCTTTTGATATTTCTAGTGCATTCATATTTTAAAATTTTGCTTTGTGTGTGTGTATATATGTTCCCTAATGATATCCATGAAGCCTCCCTCATAAATGACCCTACAGAATTTTCAGTAAGATAGCCTGTCATTGAAAAAACAGTAACAAGGTGAATGAAGGCACAGCCCTACTAAATCGGAACAACATACAAAGGCACAGAGTAAGACAGCTTCAACAGACAAACAAATTGATCACAGAATAGTGATAAGACACAAAGAATGCTCATAGCTTGGTTTGGATAAGGATGTACAAGAGTGGATATTTGTCAGTGATGGAGAAATATATTAAAACCTCCGTAAAGAATTATGGTCTTCTAGGATGTTATTCCTCCTGCTTATGTCTCATTCCTTCCTTCCTTTCTTCCTTTCTTCCTTCCTTCCTTCCAATCTCTAATATTTTTTATTGTCTTTGGTGATGGGGGGAGAGCCAGCGCACCAACTGCATACCAAATTGGTGAAATTCAGACCTAACCAACCTCTGGCTTATGACAGAGGGATCTCAGGGCTTTACTGAATTCCTTGTCATACAAGTTGCTCAGATACACAGAAGATTTGGAGAAAAAAAGAAATCATGTTATAGGTCATTTAAATGCGGTTCACCATGAACCTGATGTGATAAACAGATCACAGAAGCCTGCATCAAAATGTTCAGGCAGCCAGACAGGGGAGAAATACACCCACCTTCGAGGAAACTCCTCTGAAATTAAAAGATGTTTTAATAACACTGGGGTTTTTTTCTGGCACTCTGCAGAGCGTAAAATAAGTGCCACTTTGAAATGTATTACATATTCATACAGTTGTATCAAGGTGTCCTGGTCAAAAAAGAAAAAGACACAGACAAGCTCAGGGACAGCTATAGCACTGATACAAATGTAAGAAGAAAGATGGGGATGTGGAGCCATGCACTCACAAACGATAATAACAACAGAGGAAGAGAAGAGGGAGCATAGTCCTCCTCAGCCTGCATCTGGACAGGACACACTCAGTACTGTATGTCAATCACCCATGCATCCACAAGTAGGAAATAAATAATTATTTTTTTAGATCTGGCATTCTGTATTGCAGACCAGAATGATGCTGTATGTGTGTACCTCTGCTTTGTTTTGTCACTTTAGCTAAATTTCATTCCGGCAGCACCTAGTATTGCAAACAGAAAATAAATATTCACTCACTGCCAGGCTGATACAAAACTATATTCGAGAAAACTTGCCTGTGATTTGCTTTTAATTGATCAAAGTGCAGTCACATTTACCTTCCACATGAAGGTTAAATACTACATATTCTATAAGCTAGCTTAAAGTTACAAATCTTCTGTCCTTACCCTCCATTCTTGTAAACTGGCAAGAGTTTCTTCTTGTTCATATACATAGAGTCACAGATTAAGCATCACCGCAGGAGCAGCAACGGGTCATGTAACCCACCTCCTCTTCTGAATTCTTCTGCTGTCATTTCTGCCAAAGCTGTGTCTCATCTGATCAGAAAAACTCCAGAGATGAGCATTTAGCAGCGTCCCTATGCAATTTAACCCATCCCAGAGCTCCACAGAGTTTACCCTTGGGTTTTATCTCATCTGCCACAATTACATCGTCACTTCTCTGCTATCCATCATGGAAAAAGAGCAACAGTCCTTACAATAATACAATAGTTGGTACAATAGTTCTCTTTCCTTATTTCATGTTTATTTCAGGTATGGTTCCACATTGGGGTGTGGATGTTGAGCTCCCTTATGCCCAGTCTGTGCTGTGCAGGTACGTATTCCCAGTTTCCCGATTTTAGCATGCAACTGCATCAGAATTTGTTCCAATACCCTGCTATCCCAAGTTTTTTGGGAACACCTCACCCCTGGGTCTCTGATATTCACCTGGACAGTCTTGCTGAGGGCTTTGCCTCGTACAGCGCTTCCTCAGAGACCGTAGCTTTGTTACCCTCCCAACATGCAGAGGTTGCTGCAGTTCTGCAGTTCCCACTCTTTTGCTTTTCTTTTGAAAACGTCTGCACAGCAGCAATAAATTAGTCATTTATTATTAATGTTCTTTTGGGCATTTTGGCAGAAACAATTATATAGTGTTATGCGGTTGCAGACGAAGAAAGTCTTTGCTGTAAACAAAATGTTCAATGTGGGAATAGAGGGTTTTACCTCACTGTAGGGAATATTTTGCTCCTCCTGTAGACCTCCCTGTCCAAATACCTAATTTTCCATTTTTACTCTCAGAAAATTGCAGCTATTCATATTATGGGAGCAGTTGGATTTTTCTATAGGGATTTTTTTTAAATAGAAGCTGGCAAAGGGTTTGGTGATACAGGTATTGGTGAGAAGGCAATACTGTGTCTATAGGCCTCATTAAAATGCCAGTGAATTTGAGGGACCTCTCCTCTTTGTCAGAATAAATCATCAGATGCCTTCTGAGATAAAATTCTGGGTGTTCTGTGTTTCTGGACAGAATATTTTCTCCGGTAGGTCTAGGTCACAAAGAAAATGCAAAATAAGAGATTTTTAAGAAGACAAAAAAAAGGACAATGTCCCTTTTGCTGTTATTAACTGACATTTCATGATCATGAAAGCAGATTCAATATTCTGAGCTATTTTAACTATGGGTTTTGTTTTCCTTTTCCCAGTAAAACCAGCTAGAGCCGCAAACGCACCATTAGGTTATCCAGCTCCTCCTCCTCCTCCTCCTCTTGGAAATGCAGGAAGATTTTTTTCTCCTTCTGAGCATTCAGTTATCCATCATTATAAATTGTTCCAGGAAATCAGAATTTCAGCATTTAAAACAGTTCATTGCCAAAGGTGAGTTTTTACTGTTCAGCCTAGGTTATAAGAATTATATTATTTCCCTGGTATTTTCACTCAGGTCTTAATTCTTCCAGAAAACCAGTCATTTCCAAGAAGCTCAGCTTTGCAAGAGCCTTACACTGCAGTCTGCAAAGAGGCATCATAATTTTATGATATTCTGAGACCCTGCCACATCATTTGTGTGGAAAAATAATGCAATGTCTTAATCAACCGTGTTAACAGGCAAGTTAAGAAACTAATAGCAACATCGCAACGAATGCATTACCCACTCTTTTGCAAGCAATAAAGCGTGAGAAAGCAACAACTGCCATCTTACATGGAACAGAGATGCTTCCAGGAGATGTTCCTGCTGTGCGGGGAAGATTCTCCCTGGCTGAAAATCAGCTTTTAGCACCAATTCTGCAAACAGCTGTGACACCTCAAAGTGTTTTAACCCTCTTGAGCTAAACTTCGTGCTTCAGGGAATCGTTTTTATCAACAGTCTAGCTGTATCTGGTCACAAAAACACTTAAAGAAATTGCAGTATTTCAGTCAACATAGGCTTTATGAAATTGTTTATGCTCTGGATCTAAAGCAGGCCATGAAACTGTGCTTCATTTTCTTCCTTAGGGCACAGTGGCATCTAGTGGTCCTACACTGAGTGGATGGGGAAGATAAAATCTGTACAAAAATAGACTTTGTGTGTCCATAACTTCATATAAAATGATTTTTACACAGTTATGTATACATTAAGGTAAAATTTTCAAAACCACTCAAGACTCTCTCAGTGGGGATTAGGTACATAAACACCTTTCTGAACCTGGCATGAGGGACTCGAAGTGTACATGTAAGTGAAAATAGGTCCTGAGATACATTGGGCACTGTGCTCTGTGCTGTGTTTCTTGCTGTGTGTAAACTCTTTTTTTTTTCTTGTGTTTTTCTACAAACACAATTATTGCTATTGTATGGCTTTGCAAATACATTTGTAGTGTGTTCAGATGCTGTCTTCACTAGAGTTCTGGGTAAGTGCTGCAGGAAAGGAGAAGAATTTGAGCACTTAACACTGTTCAGTGACTTAATTTCAACTCCATTAAAATAATGTGGTTTTAAGTTGACTAGGATAGGACTATTATAGCTACACAGATAACTGAGTTTTGGGTTTGGCTAATTCTGGCCATCTGAGGGACTGGAAGTTTTAAGTAGTCATATATTTGAGAAATTTGGCACTTGAACTATATATGTTTATTATGATATCTTCAACTTGTTAAAATGTCACACATCAAAAACCTTCCCATTCTCTTTTCAGTGATTTTTTGCCAGCATTTGTCATGATGGCAAGTGATAAAGAGCATTTCTGCCATTAGAGCCAAGAAAGAAATTTGACCAAGGAAGTATTTTGAGATTATTACTGCACAGACATTCAGCAAGAGAAATGGTCTGTGACTAAATGTATCTAACCCTCTGAGAAGGGATTATACTCCAAAGTTACCCATTTTGTCTTAATGAGATGACGCAATATATCTTTACACAGCTGTTTTTATGAAGCTTACATTAGAGACCCCTCCAGCTGAAAAGCAAAACACTTCAGTTGGATTTTGAAGTCAGTGGTTGGTCTGTTCGCTAATTAACATCCTGTTTCTTTTCATTATTACAGTTAAGATCTAGATAATGTCCATAAATATCTTTCTGGTTCTGACAGTTTGCTTGCTACTGCATGGCAGAAAAATAAAAACTGAGATAATGAGATTCACGCTGAGCACCTGGTAGCTTTAAAATGAATGTTATTGGGAACCACTAAAGGATCTATTTTCTTCTTGAAATGTGGATGCAATTGTCGTTAGCATTAATGGGAGTTAAGTGAGCACAACCATGGGAGAAAAGACCTCCATGGGTAAGGGAAGGGAGATTCTACAGGTTACTACTTAAATAAAAAATAAAAT
>NW_009628516.1:59995-67417 GCF_000690535.1 Cariama cristata
AAAAAAAAAAAAAAAAAAAAAAAAAAGAGAGAAATCAGATAGGAAATCACGAGAAAGCAACAACAGTGTTTTCCTGGCTGATGGAAGCAATACCACGGGTGTCATCAGTGTCAGCTACTTTTTCACTTGGCATATTTATGTTTCTCTATGTCAGGCTACTAGTGGAGGGGGAAAGAAAAAAAATCTCACTGCTGTGGGAAATACTATAAGTACAATGCATCAATGATTTGGAGCCTGCCTTGAAGAACTCTAAGTTGACTTTATTCATCATATTAAGGCATTTTAAAAAAAATCCACTGAAACAAGCTAGCAGATACAGAATAAGGACCTGACAGTGAGTTGAATACTATAGGATCCAATGCAATTCCTGAGGCAAAACAGAACATGGGGAAGGAAGTCTTCTTCTAGTGGCAAGGGAGAAAATCCTGTACTTTGAACCTTCTTTCTTTCTCAAAACTACAAAGATCTTGAATGCAAGCAAGTTGTTTGACGGTAAACACCTGTGTTCATAGTAAATATTGCTGAGGCTGTGTGTTTTCCATAAGTTAAACACAGAGTCACAAAGTCTTGTCCTTGATCTCTTGTCATCTCTTGACAGAATTCATCCAGCTGCGAAATGAGCAGGTTCATGGTGCACTGGGTGAAGGACTGGCTGAAGGGCAGAGCTCAAAGGGTGGTAGTGAATGGGGCTACATCTGACTGGTGACCTATCACCACTGATGTTCCTCAGCATTCAATTCCAAGGCCTGTTCTGTTCAATACATTTATCAACAATCCGGAGTTGAATGCACCATTAGCAAGTTTGCTGATGATACCAAAATGGGAGGTGCTGTTGATTCTTTCAAGGGACAAGATGCCTTGCAGAGGGATCTAGATAGATTGGAGCATTGTGAAATGATTAATGGGATTAAATTTAACAAGTCCATATGCCAGGTTCTGCACCTGGGACGGAGTAACACTGGGCATAGTATAAATTGGGAGAGAAGTGGCCCGAGAGCACCCCTGCAGAAAAGGATCTGGGAGTGCAGGTGGGCAGCAGCTCAATATGAGCCAGCCGTGAGCCTGGCAGCCCAGAGGCCAAACCCCATCCTGGTGTGCGTCAAACACCGTTTAACCAGTTGGTCAAAAGGGGGGATTATCCTGCTGTGTTCAGCGTTGATGCAGTCTCACCTTGAATAATGTGTGCAGTTCTGGGCCATCTGTCAAAGGTTGCCTTACCCAACAGACAGCTTTAGTTCAGCTGTAGGTATTTGCTAAAATAAACCATTCTCACCTCCAACTAGAAATTTCCTATTCCAAGGTTTCTCAGAAAAAATTGCAAGTGAAAGAAGGGTATGTAAGTTTAGACAATTTTAGTTAAAACAAGCCTAGTTTTAAAGTAAATTAATTAAAAAGTAAAGTGATAAAATCCACTTCAATAGAGAGATTTTGGAGAAGAACAGAAAGATGCTAACCAAGATTATTATAGGTTACACATAGTATTTTACTCTGACAGCCTATACTTGAGCAAGAAACTGGGATTCTTTTGAAAATAAAGTACATAGTACGATATACTTAAAAAAGTGCAAAGCCATGCCCAATCTCCTGTAAAGAGAGCCAAGACTACGCAGGTGAGAGCCTGTCACTATTTGGCAATTTTCATGAATAGCTAAAAATACAGTCCACAGCTGAGAAATCATATTTGGTAACAGATTTTGATAAAGAATTACATGGTAAATGAAACAAAAGAAACAAGCTACACTTTCTCCTATGGCTGTGAGCATTTTACAGTTTTCCAAGCTTTAATTGGGTTGCTCCAAGCTCACAGAAAAACACATTTCTCATTTTGCAGCCTACTGATGTGGAGGATCCATGCGAAGACCTAATTAAAATAAATGATGGTCTCCAAACTCATCATCATCTGTAGGTGAAATGAATAAAAATGGTATGTAACACTGAGAAATGCAATAAAATGAGAGCCAGGGCAAAGAGATTTTTGGGTCCCTATGGGGCCATATGCTGGAAAGGCCATCTCCCACTCTTGAAGGTAACCCCTGTGTTCACATAAAGGTCCAGCTGAGTTCCAGCTCAGGAAAGACATTGCTCATTATCCTTTCTCCTCTCCTGATGTCTGTGCTACCTGATGGCAACTCAACGACTGCAGTCATCAAATCAATCTTCATGATCTCGAGTTTCAGGTCACTAACCGGGAACCTTGCAGTATGTGAGGGCTTGATAGGACCAAGCGGTCTATGTCACAGCTGAAGACATTTAATTCTATTATCTAATGGAGTGTTTCGTAATCAAGCTTCCTCAATCTCATTTGTCTTACATAGACATACATACATATATATGTATTAAAAATGTATATGAACCGTTAGCCTGTAACATGCAAATCCTTCATACATATTTATCTTTCCTGGACTCATATGCTGAACTGACAATCAGTGAGACTATAAACTGCGTTCAGAAAGGCTATATCTTCACTTACAAGCCCGACTGTATTGTAACCCCTGTTCTCCTAACCATCTAGAGAAGTCAGCCATTTGAAGACTTTTATACCTTCTGCTTGGCTTTTCTTCCCATGCACATGATGCCTAGTGCGTGTCCAGATCTCCTCCCAAGGATGGTCAGAACAACAATCAGGATGGCTGGGGGGATGATCCTCTCTTTCCTTTGTGGTAATGAATCTGGATCTGGTTACCTGTAAGGTAGTCTCAAATCCATGGAAGTCAAGATCATTCAAAGATACTGGAATGAAAGCTTCAGCAAACTTTCCTGTTAACTTTTTTCTCTTTTTTTGTGTTAAGAATTTCTCAAAGATCCTCCCTGGCAATAGGCAGACATATGTATTCTGGTCAAACTCAGATTAAAATATGTCAGTTCCAAACCTATTTCTACAAGCAATTAACAGAAAAACTAGACACAAAATAAAAATTAAAAAGAATCCTAATATTCTGAACACATCACGGGTTTTCTATATACCAAAAATCTGCAAAATCTTGAGCTTTTCTAGACTTCTCTGTTGATCTTTAACTTTCACACAGAACTGGGAACCAAAAACATCCAGTTGATTAGTTAGAGAAAGTTATACAAACATTTGACTAAATCATTTGCACTGAGGTTGTGTTTTTTTCTCAAGAGCAGCAGGGAATCCCTGCCTTCCCAAACCTGAACTCTTCCGTTTTTAAGAAGAAGGAAGGAAGGAAGGAAAGAAGCAGAAAACATTAATGGATTGTGTGCTCATGAGGTCTCCAACCTGGTGGGAAAAAAAAACTCATGTGGGAAAACAGCTTAGACACCACATACCCACTGTGATCAGTACACCTTCTTCTGATGCCCAGTGATATGCTTAGCAAAACTAATGCCACTTTATGAGGGAAGCAGCCATCTCTGTGACCTAGCAGGTCATGTATTCATTCCCTTTCCTTCATTATCAGCCCTGAAGGTCCTGTGCACCAAGTAGACAAACCAAAGAGATTTCTTCTTCCCCTCCCTGTTGGCCTCAAGGTTCTGGGGACTCAGGCCAATTACTCTTCTCCTCACTGGCCCTGAAGATCCCATGTACTTTCATCACAGAAACTGGATTAGACCATACCTGGGATGAAGCTTGCTTGCAGCAACAAGTGTACTTGTCCACCAGCTGGCAAGCACTACACTGAAATTTGAAGAATTTATGGTTCTTTCTAATCTGCTGTCTTCCCCTTTTTCCCAAATTCCTCACCCTGCCAAAGTACATTATAGTTTCCTTTGAACAGGAACTAACATTCAGAGTAGATATTTTGCCTAATTTAAGTTTATTCCATGCTAGGATACAAAATGCAGTAATTTGTGTTTTCCAATCATAAATCTACCAAATAAAAAAAAAAAATAGGCAAAGAGAAAAAAAAGCTATGTTACGTGATCATCAGCACTCTATACAACAGCAACGTACTAGAAATTTATGAAGACAGAAGAGTCATGTACTTACAAGCAGGAGACAAATGTTTCTGTGACTGGTAATCTACATACTGGTAGCGAAGTTCTTGATTAAATTACTGCATATTATATGTTTTCTCACCAATAAACAGTTCTATTTCCAAAAATTAACAATATTACTGAGTATAATTAAAAAAACAAAACAGAAAACGAATAGTTATAGTTTTCTTGAGAAGAGGTCTGAAGGTGTGTTCCTTAAACTCCATTATCTTCCAGAATATTTTATTAATGAGATTAATTATTAATCTCTGGGTATCACATTAAAATAATATAGCTTATTAGCTTGCAAACAACATTGACTACATGTGCAGTCATCTCCACTCTGTCTTGAGATGCTAAATCTCTGTGATTGCCAGTACTCGAGGAACAACAGCGTTTAACGTGATAAAAGCTGAAACAGACACATCACCTTCCTGTATTGTCCGCTACCTTTTAGAGCAAAGAAGGAGGCCAACAGCAATGCGTCCCTTTCCATACCTCAACCTGCACCCAAGATGAGACTGACATCTTTTGAAGTATTTGGCTTCAAAAATAAATCTCACAGATTTAAAATAAGACATTTGATATAGGTGTGTTAAAGCAGTTAAGTAGACTGGAACTTGCTTCAGTGAAGCATCTTCTGGTAAGACTTTCCCAACTAGTTTCCAACTCAGAAGCACTGCGTGGGACACAAGGACATTTCTGTTACAAGTGGGGCAGGGAAGTTGTGACAAACATCTTGAAAGTGCATTTTAAGCAGAAACAGCATTTGCATTTTCTGCCCGTGTCATCCATTGGTTCTGCCTATGTTCTACATGTCTTTTCTAAAGACCTAGCCATACTTTTACTGCCAGAAAGGTATGAGTGTTACATGAAGTGAGTTCAATCCTTAGAGAGACAAAGCACTGCAGTTCGATTTTGAAGAAACCAGTCATGGTTGAACTAAATTATTTCAGTTATGTGGAAATAAAATCTGCTGTGCACCACGAGGTTTACACTGACATAGCCAGTTCCACATAAAACCTACCTTTCACTTGAGGCTTTAGCATTCCTGTCACCACTTCCTTGCTGAAACACAGAAAAATAGAAGAGTCCATTCATCTGCTTGAGTCAATGTTGACACATCAAAACCTCAAGATTCCTGACTTATATGCCCTGGAATATAGTGTGTTTCTCTGCTAAACCTTCGTTCCATTAAGTAATCTATGATTTTTCTCTTTTACTACACATAACTTCTGTTTTCTGTGTTGAACTTAAAACTTCTAGTCCTTGTCACATGTGAAATTGGCAAAAAGCTATTACCCTCCTCTCTCTTGATGTCTTATATCTAGTCAACACTGTTAAATGCAGTTCTTCCTACAGCCTTCTCTTTTCTAGACTCATTGCTCCATATTTTCTTAGAAGAAAAAGGAAGTTAACCACTTAAACTAAGCAATTATATTTTGTTTCCTTATACAACACATTTTGTATTTTTAAAGGTGCAAAGTTGATTAAATAATGTGTGTGAATTAGAAAGAAAGTGTAACTTGCGTTTGAAATTGAGAATTAAATTTGCTTTCCAGAATTTCAGTTTTGGAGTTTCAGTTAAAGTTGTATAGGTCTAGAATATTCTATACAGAGGTTTTCAAAAGGTACTTTAAATATTAGTTGCCTGTCCTGGCTATGAAGACAAAACACAGAAGCTGCAATTATACAAGGTTATTTTAAGACTATTAAAATTACACTTGCACTGTTGGTGGTTCAGAAGACTGCCTCGACAGGCAACTGATCCATATTACTGTTCTTACCTTGGATCCATATTTGTAATCTGGGCTATATGTAGAATGCCTTTTTTCATGAATTTGCTAGGACAGGATTTGGTTCAGATCTATTGGTCATGTTTTCTCTATCAATTCTGAGGTTTGCTTCTTCACTATTTGAAAAGGACCTATCCTATTGTGGGCATTGCTAAAGAATAATCATAAATCCACCAAGCCCATACAGATTGAACTAAAAGGAATACTAAAACAGGATTAAAGGTCACCTGGAAAGGCTTTTTCCCCTTTCGATTTGGTACCTCCTTTGCACTAAACTATACTGGGTTAGCCTGACATAAATAGGTATCTTTTGCATGAGTCAAAGACCAAAAAAGATCAATCTCTTAGGCCTGAGAAAGCATTTAAGTGCTGATTTTTCTGTCTCTGTTGCTGCCACTCCCTTACTGACTCACAGTATCCAGAACTCGATTGCCTTTAGGTGAGTGACAAAAAAATACTAATTTATGAGGCTGTATGCAGAGAAGGTGACATAAACAGCTTATGATTAGAGTGGATCAAAAGCTGCTCTTTTTATTAACATTGCAATTTCAGTTTGTGCTGAATCATGGAGTAATTCAGACAAAACATCTTTATGTCCATACTGCATTTGAAAGATGACTGTTTTTTCAATCAGTAACCAGAATACATATTCTGATAAGCAGACAGAACTTCCTGGAAGGCAACAAACATTTTTCATCTATGTCATTGTTAAATAATGCAATGTGCCCATAAAAGCATCTCTGCTCAAGAAGGTGCATGGTATGAGCTAGCATTGGTATTTGGAATAACTTGCTGTTGACATCTTGGGAAATGTAAAACATTAAAAAAGGAAGATTTCATTTCTTATGCAACAGGGAGAATCTGAGTGAACAGACAGTAAAAAGGATAATCTAATTCTGAATGCTGTAAAACACAAGAAGTACTTTACATGATATTTAGCTGTCCTCTAATAAAAGCACAGCCTCCCTTCTAATGGAGGAAATGAAAGGCTCATATATTAGAAAACATAAGAAATAAAACTGTTACTTTGAGTTGGAAAGCTGACGAGTGAAGAAGATAGGTCGCTGTTATTGGCAGTAAAATAGGAGACAATGTGAAAGAGAAACATAAAAAGGACTAGAAGAACCATTGAAATCTCACTTTCCTTCCTTCAGTTCTTCTTTGGATCAGAATTATGACACTTTACTGTTACAGAGATACCCATTATGGTGGATATAGAATTTTTTAAGGTTGGGTGTTTTTCTGACCAGGTAGTCACATCTGTATTTTTTTCTGTATAAATGTGTAGCTACATGTATATATATTTCACATATGTACAAACACATACACACAAAATATGGAAGTTTACTATGCTAAAGAAGAATTTAGGAATATGCAGGTTTCATTTTTATTTCTTCATTATTGTTTCCTTCACTATTTTAAAATATTCAAATAACTGCTGGAAGAATAAAAAAATTATTTATTTTTGAAGCTGAACAGAATGTTCAACTGTTTCAAAGATTATCCAGTGCTAAAATACATGCCAATGACTCTCCCTGTCATCAGAATAGAGGGTACTGCAGTCAACCTGCAAAACTGGGCACATTCCAACCTGATATACCCTAAACAAAATCATTCAGCTTTATTTTTATGCTTTTTGCAGTACCTTCATTATAGCCTGTTTTCAAAAGCGTGCATTATATTTCCTGCT
>NW_009628516.1:67448-95869 GCF_000690535.1 Cariama cristata
GCATGTATGCTTCTGTCCTGTTACATACTTAATTGGCTTATATGCCAGTATACTTGACTCTGCGTGTGTACATGTGTGTCTTAATGCATTAAAATTCATCTTCTGATGAACTTTTTTATTGATTTCCACTTTTATTACAAATTGCTTTAAGGCCTGAAAAGTGCTCTATATTGTGCATGAGGACTTTCCAATTATGATATTGATAATGAATATGGCTCACCAGCTACAAAATACTATATACAACAAATACCGAATTTTCCATTGGTAGTACTCAACAAAAGTTTATTGAAACCACAATACAGTGACAAAGCTGATGCTGTGACTAGTGTAACAACTCATTGCTGTCTAAGAATCCATATGTCACAGAAATACATGGCTCTAGAATATGGCAAAATCCCTCTAAAACTGCGAAATAAACGATAGCCTATCGGTAATGTTTACAACTTAAGTTCAATAGGGTTTTATAGGCACTGAAAGTATAATAATGCTCATGTTGCCATAGATACAGTCTCATACTGCACATTTCTAAGTAAGTTTTAAAAAGACAAACACTTTGAGGCAGGAGGCAAGAATGAGTTTTATTAGCATGTCTCTTTTGCTTAGATATATGGCAATTATTTTATCAACCCAGGGCAGACTATATTGAGATATGGCCTTAGTGAACAGGTTAAACTGTTCAATAAGGTTGGACAATCATTACCAGAGAGAATAAATTCATTAAATAAATTACACTATCCACAGTGGGGCATGTAGTTAATACTCTGTATTTTAAATCCCAGTAAAAAACATCATCTGGAAAACTGATTACTTTAGACTTTCTAGGGCTGCCTCTTTAATCCTGTGTTACATTGTTTTTTCTGAAACATATTCAGGAAATCATTGTTCTGTGACCAACCTTTTAAATTTAAGTCTAGAATTTTCCAGAAGTAGATGTCAAAATTTCTACTTCCACAATGTAATAATTTCAACTGGAACAAAAGCTATGCATCAGTTTAAAAAGTTATCTTCCAAAACAATGACCTTATTTATTTAAAATATTTGGAAGCAGAAAGCAAGTAATAATCATTAAGAGAACGTCAGTGTTGCGTAGTTGAGGTGTTTTTATTCACCGCCAGAATAGGTATGATGTAGTGTATTTTGGTTATTTTTGTGCATTAAAACCACATGACTAATTAGCGGGCATAGGACATCAGTAGATGGCGCTCAAAAATATGTAACAATGCCGTTGGATGTTGGAGTCCCAGTAAAATCATAGAATCATAGAATCGTTATGGTTGGAAGAGACCTCAAGTCATCAAGCACAACCGCATACCTGATGCCACCACGCCCACTAAACTATGTCTTGAAGCACCACATCTAAACGTTTTTTGAACACCTCCAGGGACGATGTCCTTTTGTGTGGCCCAAGACACGTGTAGAACACACTGTTTTACGACCACTCTGCACAAGTGGTGTGATCCTCTGCACAAGTCTCCCTGTAGCCAGACCCAACCACCTGTGCATATTGGTTGGGCTACATTTGAGCCTGTTACAAGTACATGGTGACACCATTGATCTCCATGGATTTACCTCCAACATGTCCAGGGGTGACAGAGGCAACAGTCTGAACCAATTTTGGTGGGTTGCATTCTTAAAGATGACATAGTCTTTTTTTTTTTTTGCCAGTATAACTGAGGTGGATTCACCCTGGCTGGTTGCCAGGTGCCCACCCAGTCGCTTTCACTCCCCCTCCTCCACAGGACAAGGGGAGAAAATAAGGTGAAAAGCTTGTGGTTTCAAATAAAGACAGGGAGATCACTCACCAGTTACCATCACAGGCAACACAGCCTTGACTCGGGTAAAACTAACTTAATTTATTGCCAGTTAAATTAGGTTTGGATAGTGAGAAACAAATACAAAAACTAAAATACTTTCCCCAACACCTCTTTTTTTCCCAGACTCAACTTCACTCCTTCATTCCCAACTCTTCTAACCCCTCCACCCCCATGTGGTGGTCTGGAGATGGGGACTGGGGTTGTGGTCAGTTCATAACAATTTGTACCTGCTGCTCCACACTTTTCCCCTTCTCCAGTGTGAACCCTCTCTGTGGGCTTCAATCCTTCAAGAAATTGCTCCATCATCATTCCTTTAGGGGCTGCAGCCCTTTAAGAGAAACCTACTCCATCATGGGCTTTCAATAGGCTGCAGCTTCCTTCAGGGCGTCTCTGCTTGCTCGAGTGTAGAGTCTTCCACAGGCTGCAGTGTGGATGTCTGCTCTGGTGTGGTCCTCTATGGGCTGCAGGAGGACAACCAGTTTCACCACGATCTTCTCCATAGGCTGCTAGGGAATCTCTGCTCCGGTGCCTGGACTGCCTCCTCCCTCTCCTTCCCTCTCTGACCTGGGGGTCTGCAGGGCCGTTTCTCACATTTTTTTCCTTACTCTGTACTGCTGTGAAGCATTTTTGACTACTTCTTAAATACATTTGCAGAGGTACCATCAGCTTGGCTGATAAGATCAGCTGTGTCCTGCAGTGGGAGCCAGATGGAACTGGCTTGTTCCAACATGGGGATGGCCCCTGGCCTCTTCTTACAGGGTTTGCTCCTGCAGACCCCCTACTACCAATACCTGGACATAGACACTCAATGCACAGAAGATCCTATTTGAGCACTGCTATGAATGGGCAGGAACTTGTTGCTTCTGCCACATGCAGATTTTCCAGAGGAAGTTCACAGAATCCTTTATCCTGGTGTCTCTGTCCTTTCCCAGGAAAGACTTAAAAACACAAGAAAGAAAAAGCCGTGCTGGAAAAAGAGGTTCAGTTCCTACACAGAACTTTGAAGACCAAATAGTTAGTAATTAACAGTTGAATTCACTTTTAAGGTCTGCGTTTCCTTAATAAATAAGGTTCCATTTCAAAGATGATGATTTAAATCTAGGACTTTCTAGTATGTATATTGATCATTAGATTTTAAAAGCATCATCTCAATAATAAAAAATTTAAACGTTGGAGGAAAAATAATAATACATTTCTATATGTTACAAGCTGACTAGCTGTAAACTGTACTACAGACAGAATCTGAGCATCATTGCAGATCTGAAAGCCAGTTTGTTAGCTTCTTTTTCCACAGCAGTCAAAGGTGTTACACATCAGCTATTTCAACCAAATATATGAAAAGATTCTCACCTCATAAAGTAATCTGAACAGCTTTGTTGTTTTCTCTATTTTTTTTGCCCAGCCTGTTTGCAGCCTTTGATACAAGAGTACTTCAGTGCCAGTTTAGTCTGGTCATCATGACTCGTTCTCACCACCATAAACCTGAAAATACTCTTCCTCTGCTCTGAAGAAAAAGAAGTTGTATTATTTACCAGAAAAAAAAAATTGCTCATGACAGTGTCTTTCTTTCCAGAGCTTGTTCGAGGTTTTTGCACAGTTACGTGAGTAATCATTTCACAGTGCTTGAATATGAATCCATGAGTACCATTAAAGCATATGGCAATGATGCTGAAATCACCAACCAGAAAAGTGAACCCCCAGCCATAAGTTGATATTTTTTCTCGTTTCATTTAACCATAAAGAAGCTAAGAGCTTCTGACTAGAACATAATCCACTCAGAAACAATTAAGATCTTTAATAAGCCTCTTCAATTGTTTGAAAAAGTGTTTTCTGCCTGAATCTTTGTCTGAGTTTCTTTCTAGCCTTTTCATGTGAAAAAACAATACATTTAAGGAAATTATGGCAGTGGTGAGCAGAGAACTCTGCAGTAAATTCTCTACTAACCTACAAGGGACAACCAGCACACATCTATATCGTCTTAAATACGCACCTTCCAAAGCCACGAGCCAAACAACTGTGAGCAGAATTTTTTTCCTATGTGAGTGAGTTGTGTATTAATGAGAGCAAAACGATGCATATGAAATGTGTGAAATCAATGTTTTCTAATAAAGCAAGCAACAACATCTCCTGAGGTCAATTCTTAGAACTTGTGTACAGAATAGAAACTTGTTGGGGGAAGAAAAAATTCTTCCATTTTTTAAGGGATACAACACAGAAACTGAAGAGAAAACATTAAAACAGGTGCTATTTGCCATGAATTTCTGTTGCAGTATCATCTGAGGTCAAATTTATATCATAAATGAATGCTGAGTTTGTGTAGTCCTGGTTAGTCAGCACCAAACACCTAAAGAGAAGTTCCTACCTGCAGCAGTTTGCAGTTAAAGCGAGAATCAGGGGACAAGAAAAGGAAGAGGTCTGCTATTTGTGGCATTTCTTTTAGGAAAGCAAACCTCAAATACGGTATTGAATATAGACAGAAAATTCAGTCTCCCAGTAATGTCACTTTTCCCTGGTAAAATCATCGTTATTACCCAGTGCCTCATGCCATATTTGCTTTTTGCTCTCTTGAAATCCCCAGATCATGGTGAGAATGAACATACATAATGTCTAAGTGTTATGACCATGAGGAGCTGGTGGAAGATGCTGTCATACTAAAACTGACACTTTTGTTCAAATGCCACCCTCATTTTTCTTCAAAAAACAAGTTTTCTTTTAGTAATCTGTGCAAATACCCTTCAGACTGCTTACAGAAAGAAGTCAGTACTGGGGAACAAAGAGCTCCTGAATAGCAGAACACAAAGTGGGGTTTAGGCTATCTTAGCCAAACTTATTTCCATTTCCAAGGAAATCAATAATAATGATAAAGAATCATTGTTTTGCACTGTTTGAAAATAGGTGTCTAACATGATGTGAAGGGAAGGAACAGTAGTGAGTTAGTCTACACTGTCTGAAAGGATGATAAATTATGTAATCATTGCCAGCCCCAGTGGGTCTCCCCAAACTACGATTTGGTACAGAAAAGGCAGAAACAAAGAAGTATTACTCTAGCTCATTAGTTGCTATTCTTTTACAGAATAAGTGCCTTATAAGTGCAATATTTGCTCCAGTCTGTGTTAGTTATAAGTCTTGTAGCACTCTGAAATGCAATTATCTTAGCCATTAAGGCTAAACTTCAACAACTCACAGACCAAGGAAGCAGAAGAAAATGTGTAGGGCAGCAAGAAAAACAATTACAAGAAAGGAGACAAAAGTGGTTTCCAAACCACCCGTCCCCTTGCAGTTCATAATGAGATGGTAATGGGGTATTTAGCTCAGTCCTAAAACTATATCATCCTTCTAACATTTTCAGGTAGAAGATTGACAGGTCTGTAAGGGATTTGCACATTTCTTTGTGTGTGTGAACACCGTAGTGAGATCCCCAATTTAAAGTTTTTCTGGGTACCATTAAAAAGTAGCAGTTATGGTAGTAGACAGATAGGAAAGATGAAATAAAGGATAATCATCCCATGAAACTGGAACTGAGATCTGTAAATCTCTCTGGAGGAAAAAGGAGAGTGAAGTAGATCTAAATTTCTTGCATTTTGCCTGAAGGAAGAATGCAAAGTCAGAATGATTTCCTGCTTTGTGAACTGAAGAGAGCAAAGTCTTGTCAACCAAGCAACTCTTATAAAAGTTGTGCCCTAAGAGGCTTTCTGGAGAAACTTCCTAGGGAGATCACAGTCTTATTTAGGATGGCAGAAATCCCAGAAGTACACATTACCACTTTCAATTACAGCACGCTGTAGTCATACTAAAAGCTTCAACCTGGCTTAACATGAGTTCCTAAGCCCTTGATTTACACTAAGAATTAAACTTGCTCTTCTCGATCAAAGTGTGGGTTGATCATGCACTGACAACAAGGCGAAAAAGTTCTGGGAGAGATACAAACTGGCATGAGATAACAGAAAAAAATAGTTACTGGTTGTTGAAATTCCCTCTAAACTCCTTCGTTGAAAACGAATGCTCAAATAATGAGTATCAGAAGGTAGCAAGCACAGTAATTTATTCTGTAAAAACAAATTTTCTGTTCTTCCACATAAATCTAACAGATAAACAAAGGGTACACGCTCTAGACTGCCTAAAGAAAGAACAACATTTCAAAATTTCTGATAAGATGTTGAAGTTTGAAGTCAGTAGATCCCATAGATAAAGTCTTTTTGGTAAATAAACCAAAGTCTGCAGTGACATCTTTTGTCTATCTTAGGTAATAAATACTACAGAATCAAAACACAAAGTGTTGTGTTAGACATGGCTGCTCTACTCAAATTTTAACTAGTATAACAGCACTGATCTCTACAGCCAACTAAAGTACTAATGTTTTCATTTTATTTTTACTTTGTATTTATGCTCAGCAAAGTCCTGCTGGTCACTGAAGCATCATCAAGTGCAAAAATAGACTAGCATGGTGAATTAAGACGTATTCTTTGTGTTGGCATCTTAAGACAGAAAGTCTTACTGGAAGCTGGATTGGACAGAAGTCCCGTAGGGCATCTCTTACCAGCAACAGACTGACTGAAATAATCAACATCAAAAAAGGTAATGATTTAATTTTTTTATGCTTATATATGTACGAGAACAAGACGATGTGCTATCGATGCACTCTTCCACTGACATTTTAGAAACTATAAAATATTTTATTTTTAACAATTATTAAGAGACAATGCAAATAGGGAGTGAGCCAGTTAATATCCTATTCTTCCTAGGTTTCCCACAACTGAAATGACCTATTGGCTAAATTTAAGAGTAAATGAACAAAATTAATTGCCACTTTATTAAAAATTAATAATGTGATCATGTTCTCATCATATCTACTATTGTAACATCTAAAAACTGTAACCTAATTCTCCATTCCTGTTTGACCCCTGAAATATCACAATGTACATTTCTGACATTTAAACTATTTCTGATACTGAAATTGCAAGCTTTTTAATATTCTAGATAAAGCCTAGTGCAAAGAAATGCAGAATAGATCATTCTGAACTTAAAACTCCAACTACGCCAAGACTTTGCAGCATATTAGATGTAATAAAAAATAACTTCCTATCCAAGATATTTAGATAAGCAAGAAAGTGAAAGTGCATAACCTGCTGGATTAAGTGCTCCCTAGGTACACAGTGGTATATTTCAAAGAATGCTGTCTGTATGTACATACAAAACAAATAAATTAAAAAAAATAATTTTGCAGGAGTATTTTCATGTGACCCTCTTTCTCCTGAGAGCATTGTGCAAAAATCTGATCCAGGTGAGGTGCTATCTGCTGAAAAACACTGAAGAGGAATTCTGTCATCTCTTTCACAGAAAGGGTGGACCTAATTCTAGATCTTCAAATTCGTGAAGGCAAGTCTGCACTTTACAGGCAGCTTAAATAACAGTTTGGGCAAAGTCCAGTGCTGTGGTGAGCTGGAGAGACAACCTTTCCTATAGAGCGATTTCTTCCTCCCTACTGAAATCAAGGAAACCATCTTGACAGCCAAGGACACAGTCTCATAGGCTTGCCAAGCTGGTGAAGAGAACTTCAAACTAAAGTCTCCAGGGGAATCCCAGTCCATCCCACTCCTACAAGTTGGACGCCTGTGCCAGCAAGAGATGCCCAGAGCCTGGAGAGGGATCACAGGTCGGCAAGAGAGCACCTGCAGAGCATCACAGAGGAATTCCAGCCTCTCCAACCAGTAAATCAGCTTCACTGGGGGCCCAGCTTAAATACCCCTGTGCAAACGCTCGTAGCACGGGCAATAAACAAGAGGAGTTGGAGATATGCGCACGCCTGCAGGGCTATGACCTTATTGGCACCACAGGGACATGGTGAGATGGCTCCTATGGCTGGAGTGTTGGAACGGAGGGATACAGGCTCTTTGGGAAGGACAGGCAGGGGAGACAAGGAGGCGGTGGTGCCCTCTGTGTCAATGACAGCTGGAGTGCATGGAGATCTGTCTGGGGATGGAGGAGGAGCTGACTGAGAGCTCCTGGGTCAGGATTAATGGGAGGGCAAGGACAGGTGACATTACAGTGAGGGTCTGCTACAGGCCACCCAACCAGGAAGTCCAAGCAGATGAGGCTTTCTACAGACAGATAGGAGCAGCCTCATGTTCACAAGCCCTGGTCCTCATGCGGGACTTCAACCACCCCAATATCTTAGAGGGACAACACAGCAGGGCATAAACAATCCAGGAGGTTCCTGGAATGTGCTGATGATAACTTCCTTCTCCAAGTGACGGAGGAGCCAACGAGGAGAGGTGCTGTGCTGGACCTTGTTCTCATCAACAAGGAGGGGCTGGTGGGGAATGTGAAGCTCAAGGGCAGCCTTGCCTGCACTGGCCATGAAATTGTGGGGGTGCACAGCAAGCTCACTGCCCTGGGCTTCAGGAGAGCAGACTTTGGCCTCTTCAATCTTCCTGAGCAATAAAACAATTATATTCTTAACATTACTTTATTTCGTTAATAATCCTGTTGTCTTCAGTGAAACTGCAAAAATCTGATCTGCATATTAATTCTGTGGGAAAACAAAATAAAATCCATTGTCATTAAAAGGGTAATTTGAAGACAAATTGGCATTGGCCACACAGACAGAGCAGAATTTTCACAATAATTTTAATATGGAATCAGAAGATTTAAAGTGATCTTTAATCTACCTCTCTAAAACAGTATTTGGACTCCTGGTAGAGGAATATGATTTCAGGCCCTGAATTGAGGAATATTTGTTAAGGTTTTACATACTGATTTATATCACTAGCTAACACTGTGGTCGTTCCAGACAGAATCAGTCTTCCACCATTGATGTTTATGAGCTAGCAGTTTATTTATGACCTCACTTATCTGTAAAAGTATAACAACAACAACAAAAATCTCACATTTTAAAAATTGTATTGTAAAAGCTCCAATGGGCTTCAAGTAAAGAATCTATTACAAAATTAATTGCATTTGAGTAATACTTCAACTCTGTAATTAGTACCATCTTTTGTATTAAAATAAAGATATCTAGCCAGGCAAAGGCCAGTAAATTCACTGTGATTCATGAAGTCATGTTAATTATTATTCAGACAGTCACCACCAATTATAAAAATGTTTGTGAATACTGATAGCTTAATGAGTTTTGGAATAACTGACACTTTTTGCTATGTTTTTCTGGGAAATAGTAACTTTCTTCCAAAGATTTATGCAGATGCCTCCAAATATCCGATTCATTCTAGGAAAACAAGATGTATTTGCAAATAGATGTGATTCTTGTTTTGCAAAGTTCTTGGACAGGAACACAGTGAACTGGACTATGTTCATATCACAATTTTTGCAGGTTCAGTTCCTGTGTTTATTTCAGAAAGGACAGGTTGGACTACAAGGGAGACGCTGTTGTAGCTCTTGGCTTGAAAACCTCTTTCTACCCATGGCACACAAAGATTTTTCCAGCTGAGAACCATTCACACAGTGCTAGTGACTGAGTTTGGAAGGATTCCCCTACACCTACCACAAGTGCATACATTAATTTCTTCTCTTGAAACTGACCTAAACCTTTTCTCCATCCAACATCCCTCAATCACCATCAAAAAACATAAATTACATAAAAGCTTGCAAGCACTCACCCAACTCAAATATGAAAAATTAAAGTCTTGGGTCAGAAGGAGGTGACACTAATCAAATTTACGAACTTTTATCCCCTTTGGACAGACTGGGCAATTTCAGGCATAAATATTTTGACAACTAATCCCTCCCAGGTTTGTAGGGAAGGTTCCCATAGACATGGCACACATCTGAGGACTTCAGAACTGTGGTGTAATGTTCTGGTCTGCTCCTTCTTTGTCTCCAATCCAGGAAGTTAGCCAACATCCATACCTGTGTTCAGTGACTCAAATGGAACAACGTTCAGTATCTTTTCATACCACAGCAACACTCCTATAAAAGTAGAGCAACAGCACATGAATTTGCCAAACAAGGTATCTTGATAAGCTTCTGGTTTTCTTTTTCCACTGTCTGGTATGGCAGAAATACTGAAGCAACCGCAGAGCCTATCAAAGCAAGTTAATCCAGGCAAATATCCCACAACACAAGAAGAACTGGATTTACGTGTTAAAAAAAAAAAAAAGTAAATACTTCTCTGTCTATTGTATTTTGATTACAACTACGAGTTTTCAAGCGCAGCACAATTATTCTCTAATTGCTAGCTATTACAGTACTGTAGGCTGAAGAGAGAATTAAAGCTTTCAAATTTCATTTGAGCTGTTCTGGCGCTACAGCAAGAGAATCCTGAATACCAAAGGCACTGCAGCTGGGCCAATGTTTCTCCAGAATAGCGGGGTAGATTTCACAGACTGTAAAGTAAACATCTGCTATTCCAGCTACAGCTGCGGGCCAAAGCCTTTTACAAAGATGTTTGTCTGAGGCAGATGCAGCCTTTGTCATTAAAAGCATGTGCTTTTTTTTCACAGAACCCTAGCAATAGCTCCCAGAATAGAAAAAAACACCCACTCGGTCAGAAAAAGGCAATTGCAATACTTGCCAAAATATCTGTGGTCCATTCTCAGAAAGGTAACAGGTAGAAGTTACCCAACAAAACTAGCAGGTGTTGCAAATCTGAATGTTTGTATGGAGACTCCAATCCAGCAAACCACCGCTACTTTTACATCTAATGTTAGCATATGCTTAAGTGTTCTGTTGAGTTTGGCAGGTAGACTAAAGTAATTAGTTTAAAAACAAGATTTAGTACTGAGAACTTTTCTGTAAGCTCAGGATGAATCCACACTAAGGAACCTCTTCTCTTTTGAAAGGTTGCAAGTTTCTTAAAAGAGTAATAATAAAAAAAACCCACAGGTTGTTGTCTTTGCTAAAGTTTGACTGACCTTTTCAGTGTAAAGATGAGCATCCAAAGAATTTTTCACCTCATCTACACCATTTCATCATGTTCAGTCATCCATGAGGGATGCACTCATCTGCTCTTCCTGCAAATCCTTTGCATGGAATTCAAATAATTTACAAAAATAAAACAAAAAAGAGTCGTACAACAGTGGGAGGAGTGGTCTTGATGAGGGTATAGATGAAGCAATTGCAAATGATAGCACCATCACAAACAAAAAAAATGAGGGCAAAGACTTAAAGATTCCATCCCTTAGATAATCACCTGTTACTGACACTCATACAGAATGATTCCACGGGTAACATATACTGAAAGTGAAGTAATGGCACAAAAACATATTTTAGTCTTTATCTACCGACCAAAAGCAAGTTGTTGTTGTTTTTTTAAAAAAAGTAAAGCTTCATCCTTGTGTCACTCAAAAGGATCTTAATGAGAAACACACTTTTTTGACATCTTGAATAATAATATATTTTTTCAACTTCCTAGATGGATTGGAACAAATATTTGAATACATTTGAAAAAAAATTTATTTTTGTTTTGTTTTGAAGAGTTTTTTAGTAGATGTCAAAGTCTATTCTGGACTACCATTCACAAAACTGTCAGTGGAGAGTCACCTGGACCAATAATTTTAACTTCACCTCATCTGAAAGATGTTCATGTTTTCTCCCAGAGCAAAGTTTTGGAGCAAGACAACCCATATCTCAGTAACACCGAGGCTGGGCTATGGCACTTTCTTGTCTGTTAGAATAGCTTTATGTCTTATTTTTTATGTTCTATTATTTAACTGGAGAAAGCAGTGAGGATGACTCTGTAACCCCATCTTACAAGCCTTCTCCTCAAAGCTATTTTTAAGCTGCTATTGGAAAATTTGACAGAAAGTCATTGCAGAATGCTCTGTAACCTGTTAGTCGTATCATTTTGAAGATAAATAAACACTTTCCACTTCAATTCTTATTCCATTTTTGAACAGCAATGACTATCTACCCAAAACACTCCTTCAAGATCGCTAGCTTTCTTCTTGAATTAGTTTTGAGAAGGATGTTGCCAATCCCCATCTGACCCAGGCCAGTTGTGTAGATAAAACATCTGAGGTTTGTGGATAATTGTGGATCTAGTAAAACTACAGTTTTTCAGTCAATAAACAACCACGCAGTGCAAGATTATTCACCTCCAGCCTTCACAGCTAACCTCACTGAACTGTGGTACATTCAGCTTCTGATCTAGCTGAAACATTTGCAAAGATATCCCTGGTAGCTAGAAGTTTTCCATCCTTACAGGTTTACCCTGTCATCTTGCATTGCCTACCTGTGCTGCATCCTATTACAAAAGAGAAATCTAAACAATAATAGGAGTATATGTGTTTTCAAGAAGAAAAGCTGTTTTGAATCAGAAGGATAGCTAGAGCTACTTCCCAGCAGGTAGTAGCAAATCTAGGTTTTGGGGAATTTATCCCCAATCCCTTTTGAGCTCTTCAGAATGGCAGAGTGAGTTGGAGTTCATGCTACAGACACTCAGGCAAAACAGACAGAGGAGGCACAGTGATCTATCGATGTGTTTTCAAATCAAGGGCATGAAGTTTTAAAGAGCTTCCAAAAAAGGCTTCCCACAATCTGATTGAAAGATACTCATAAGAAAAGCCAGGACACAAAGCAGAATGAGCAAATGAAATTAAACAAAATGGGAAAAGAAGTACTAGCATGGAAGAACAGAACAGCAACACACTCAAAAAAGGAAATAAAAAACTTTTATATTTATTACCTGGGAAGCAATCTGTAAAATTCTTATATTTGTGCCTGGTTGCAGTGCCTGTATCCTAGATCTGTCACTCTGCCTCAGCAGTACTTTCAAACAGAGCAAGGATGTAGACAGATTTGTACAGTTAAATTGAGAAAGCTGTCTAGCAAGGTATTGATCCAGGACTAGCCCATGTCCTTGCCTTCTAGTACATACTCCTCATTCAATGGCAGTTGTCCCAAAAGCTCAGCTAAATAAGGGTTATTGTTCAAGAAGTGAAGGTTTCTAGTCTAATACAAAATTTTTAAGCTCATTTCTCACATCTGGTAAATGTGTCCAGTATAAACATATAGAGGGGAAGATGAGTGTTTCTCTAGTGATTAAATAGCTCTGCAAAAGAAAATATTTCAGCATTTTAATCTATTTAGATATTTCTGATGATGTTTTTCCTTTCTGTTCATTAATGTATGAAAATTCTTAATGTAGACGGTCATTGTCAGTCTATGCCCAATATTTTCCAACTCATGTTTTACTTTAATGTGTCGCTACTAAAAATGTTCCTGCCTTTAAGCATATGTGGAAATATATTCAGAAAACCAAGTGGAAGTGCAGTCCCATAATCCTTATCTAAACATTTTTTGGAACAGCTAGTCTTACTCCTCCTAGTAGGTCCCATATAGATTGCCCTTATTATTTTTCCCTGCAATCACTTTTCTTAAGCTTTTCTGCATTTATTCCAAAGTATAGAATGTGCAAATGGCTTTATTTAGTCAGCAAGGAATTTCAGAAGTGGATTCACCGAGAGACAGTGAACAGTAGGGTGATAATTATCAAATGAATGACAGGAACATTTGGGACTTTTTTTTAATAAATGAAAGCTTTCATCAAGAGTTCCTTATAACACAAGCTTTAAGAGATGTTCAGTATTTGCATGGGGAGTAGGGGAGAAAATCTGGGCTGAGACTCTTGCAATGTAAATTAAAAAACCCACATTTCGTGTCAGACTGGTACCATTTCCTCATTCTGGAAATATTAGCGTTTCTTTGAAAGAAAAGGAATTTGATGATACTGATTCAAAGCATATTAAAATCATCGTGAGACACTTCTTTCACTGGAATGTGCACTGAGTCAGATCTCCAATGTATCTCTTATCTCTAATTATCATCATCCCTTTAAAGGATGAAATAGTTAAAAATCTTCAGGAAATATAGGCATAAGATCTACAATTAGAACGCATTCGACTTCTTTGTAAGCCTCTATTTTAATGTCTGAAATAATTTTTAATAAGTAAAAAGCATCCATAGTATGTAAAATCTGTTCCAAAATGCCTGCAAGGAACAAAATAAGTCTTTGTGGTGATGGTTTATCGCAGGGAGGCGAGCCAGGTGTGGAGAATTTGAAGAGGTTTACAAGAGACAAACCTCATCAGAGGTCACAGTTACATACCATAGTTAGATGAATTTTGTGTGATCCAAAAGCTTAGAGGTAGCAGGATACTGGCTTACTTGGCTATGCTGGGAAAGTCACTTAGGTCCTCCTCTTCCCATACTCACATCAACCCCAATGTCTTAATTAACTCAGAGGGAAATCTGGAGGAAAAGCAGAACATGACTGAAAACCAGATGCTATCCAGCTTCACTGAATAAACAGCATTGCAAACTAATAATATGTAACTTATGAGCCAGGTGTTTAATATAATCATTCCTAAGTACCCTTAGCAATATAGCCAGAGATAACTCTCGAATATTGTTTAGCCTTAATGTCTGCTTTAAACTATTATGCTTTGTTCAGTGTCACAGTGAGGTCAGTTATGAACGTACACACCAGTACCCATGATTAGAATTACATCTATATTAACAAAAATATCCTGTTCTCAAAGTACCAGATGTTGCTTTCAGAAGAGGTTTATTTATTACTGATTTATTTAGGTTACCCCTTGAAGTGGTTTATTTGTTTATTAAAATGTATTCAGACAGGAAATATTTTAAGTGAAGTCATATGCCTTGTCTCAAAGTAGGGCATCTCAGACTGCCATAACAATAAATGTTGTTTTTTAACTCAACAATATAAGCTTGTTATGCTTGAGTACTATAAAACAAATCAGTACATAAAGTTTTTAAATATGCTATAAAATCTTAACAGTTTGCTGACATGATTATTTACACTTTTGTGCTACAGTTAATTTCTAAAGAAAACAAACACATATGGAAAGAATACCATTAAACACTGACAAGCTTTTGAAACCACTATAGAATTCGGTCATGCCTCTGCACTCACACTAGGTTGAGTAATTCCATGGAATTCGATCAAAATATGTCAGTGTTACTTCTTCACAAATGAGAGCAGAATGATGCTGCAAACAGCTCTAGCTCAACTTCTGAAGGATATGACATAAGAGTATGTGAAATAAGCAACTCCCCTCTAAAAGACAACCTACATGCAACGGAGGTGCATAGCCTTTTGGGGGTTTCTACGGCAAAGCACATCAACTCTACTTAGACGAAGGGCTTCCAGCCTTGTGTCATCAGGGATAAGACAAGCAAAACTCAGACGTGGTTGAACGCTGGGAAGTCATGGGCTGTGGGTTCCTGATGCCTGTTGCTCCCAGACAACTGCTCTGATGGGTCTGTCACTCAAAGGGGACTCTGAGTTTCCGCACTCCTTGATCCACTCTAAATATGGTAATATTGCAGAAGTTCCCTAAGGATAGCACTAAAAAGTGTCTAGCATAATTTGCTGGTTTTGAAAAGCAAATAAACGTGCTTCTGGGCATACATGACGACATCCTCAGGCTGCTGTTCACATCTTAACAAAGATCTTGCAGTACATAGCACTCTCTCATCTGCCACAGAACTTCTGATAATAAGCTATTAAGTTTAGAAGAATGACATTGACTGCAGTGAAAATGCTAACATTTAACTCAAAATGTCCCTGTTGCCAACTTAAATACAATTTTTTTAAAAGTAACTGGGTTTCAAGGCCAAATGTGGCTCTCAAGATAACCAGCAAACAGACACCCAGTGACTTCCATTGCAGTATTACAAGTCTTCCATCCCTTTTTTAGCTGTATCAAAACAAGAGAATAGAAGAAGGGACAGCTACAAGAAAAACACATTGATAGTAAATTTGTTAACATCTGTATGTTGACATTTAAAACACAACTTTCATGTACAAACACTATTCTTGAAGGTAACAGAGCTGATGAAATCTTTGCAGGAAAATGAATAAGAAACTTTCTTCAACAGCTCAAGGCCACTGTTTACTGGTCTATCATTCTGATTTGCAGCAGAGATGATCCGTTCATTGATTCCTGACCTTGAGAAAAGGAGTCAGAGAGACAAAAGAAGCCAGAAATCTCCACCTTGCTATTTACCTTTCCATGACTCCATATCAGCACTCTCAGTGAGGCTGAGATCTAAGCAGTAAAATGCCCAGGGAAAAAAGTTTGCCTTGTTATAAAGGTAGACAACCTGGAAACTATAGTTCTCAGCAATCCTATCATCTTGGAAGCTGCCTGCAAAAAGCAATCTAAATGTGATTCAGCTTTTAAATAACATTTTTTGATGAGCCATAGATAATCTAAAAGTTGGCTACAGATTATCTGTAGATAAAGCACGTATTTTCCATCACATTGGGAAATGGAGAGAGATATCAAATCAAGAAGTAAAGAAATTAATGGCATTTTTTCAATGCTTATTCAATTCTTTTCACTACTTAAACAGGTAGAATTTCAATAAAACCATTAATAAATATTTCCTCTGCCCAAATATTTCATTCCTATCTACCCATCTCCAGGAAGAGATCATGGCAATGAAGTTCTCTTGCAGCTCTTCTGACAGTGCATGGAGGACATAACAATAATTCAGAGTTTGTAAGGAGTTTGCACTCTGCTGTGAGGTGTAAGAGTAGCAAACAAGCTCATTTACTGTATTCCAGAAGCAGTTTAGTCACAGAAGTTTGGAGTGCTACTCAGACTAATTAGAGGAGCTAAAGCTGTGGCTTCATTATGCCTCAGTTTTGATCTAGTGCTAAATGAGCAACTACCAAAGGGAAATCCTGATACTACCAAGTGCAATGAATAGATATCACTGATTTCAGCAGCCTTAGGACTCTGCCCTTTTGTCCTGGTTGATGTTTTGCGCATTTTGGGAACTAGATGCTCACACACAGTTATAATATCGAGTGCAATTCATAACAGAAAGTGATCAAACTATCCAAATTTTCATATCCAGAAGTAAGTACCTTGATTTCTAGTCAGGTCAGTAATCTGACTTAATTCAAAACACTAGTGTTTGCAAAGTTAATGTAAACAGTCTACCAGTAGACACTTTGCATTCTCAGCATTACTTTTTACTTCCTTGCATTTAAATTTCAGTAAGTATCTTGGTAATATATTTTGAAAAGGTATATAGAGAACTATCCACACTTATTATTTACAATGGGAAAAAAAAAAGTTTAGAAAACTTGCATGAAAGCTACGTGTAAATATAACTCATTAACATAGATATATGTGTCTGGCAGCAAGACTTATCTTTGCCTCTGATACTAAATCATATTACTTTTAATTTTCTAATTTTACAAAAGTGCATATTAACTTTGGAAAACACTCTTTTCCAGCTGTTGTGATTATATGAGTTTTTCCCACTACAGCTACTCCTCCTTATGCTTTTTATTTTAGCTTCTTGCTGAGCTACATGAGAACAGTGATGAGGAGTACGGGGGAGAATCTAAATAAGCTTGCTAGATACATCCCATTAAAGAGACACCTTCTGTACTATGCATGTGGGATTGTTTAATAATTGCACGGTATCTGCTGTCTTTTCTTCTTTTATTTTACTGTTTTGGTTCACATGTATTGACTTATTCACTGGAAGAATGGGGGTAAGCAGACAAAGATAGACTAGAGAAAGAAAAAACTCTTATTACTGTAACACTGAGAAATCCCCTCAAACTGAATAAGCTTTAAAGACAGATTTCTATCTGGCCTTCACAAAGATGCCCATGGAAAAGGGTGCAAGGTAGCTTGTGCATAATTTGGAATAGTCCTTTGTAAGTTTCAGCAGTGATAGTGATAACTGGATGGATCAATGGTTCTGACCTACAAAGACACCAGAGCAGTGCAAGAAATCCATGCTGTGATGTGGTATATCTCAACAAAAACCTGGGATGCCATTCTGTGTCCCAGTCTCCCTAGATTCTTGGCAGCATTACTCCAGCAATGCTTTATGAATACAGAGTCTGTCTTGACAGAGTAGATTCCAGGAATGACGCCTTAAAAAATGCAGCCTGAGCTCTCTTCAGTTTGTTAAATAAATTCTACTAGACTAGAGGGAGGACCCCATCCCATCCTTCCTAGCCTTCTCTTTCTTCTCACTTCATCCTTTCTTATGCATAATAAGATTATTTGTATATTTTTCACTTCTTGGTCCCTTTCACACAGAGAATATCAGATTTGGATGCAGGGTAGACTAGCACTGCATTCCTCATGTGATAAGTAGCACAGAAGGTTTTAAGGACTACTGTAAGCAGAAAGGGAAAATTATGTCTTGCCTAGCATTCTTAATTGCATTCAAAGACTTGGTGCAGCAGTGCACAGCTGTTGATGAAAACACCAAGCCTTAGAGCGTGCAGATGGTTTCAGATGTGTGAAACTGCTTTGTTGAGACATAAGGGAGCATGAGAGGCCATATGGTTACAAAAGGTCTGAAAAAATAAACTAGACTCTCTTTAATTAAGACTTTCATGTAATCTCAAAAAAATTATGGTAGGCTATAAGCAGCCAGCTTCAGCCTGACCACTTCAGTGTTACCACAAATTCCCCAAATACCATTTGCTGGTATTGCCACACTAAGAGGCTAACACATTTTTGTGTAAAAAAAACCTGATAAAACATATTTACATCTTCAAAAGAAAAAGAAACAGTACAGAATTAGCACAGACACACACACGCAGGGGCAAAAGCAAAGCTGAATTACACTGAGAAAGAAGAGTGTTAGCTTGGAGACAGAGAATTTTAGCTATTGGATGAGAACAGCTTGGGACTGTGAGCAAGGGGATTAGCTGCTGTCATTAGATTTTTCTTCCTTCAGACAAAGGGGATTCAGTACATTGTTTGTAAATAAACATCACTGCATCACAGATGCCTCAATCCACCATCAATTTAGAAGTAACCTTCAAGATCTGGAACTTTGAATCAAAGAGACAGTAAAGCTGATCGATTCAATATGTGGACATAGCCCCTCTGGGCTGTTTTTTGTCTAGTTCTACATTTTTTTAGTTGTTTGCCTGGAAACTTCTTGCCCTCCTGCAGCTCATTGGGCTTAGAGGAGTAGGAAATCGAGGTTGTTGGGTAGCTGTCTCAAGCACCTTCCCAGGGCTGAGAGCCAGCACAGCATCTCGTTTTGTGCTTTGTTTAGCTGTGGTAGAGCATAAAGTGAGGGAGGCTAATGGGGCTTTAGAAATGGACAGAGAAATTTTTATAAAAGGCTCTTCAAACCTTGTTGGCCTCTACCTGTCACAAGAAGGGCAGATTTTCAGAGGGGCTTGGGTCTCATTAAGACACCAAAATACAGTTGTTTTGAGAAACTGGAAGAGGCATGTGTGATCAACAGATCTCTGCGATTCATAGAGCTGTCACCATGACCTGCTATTCAAAGTGTCTCAAAATATGTGGTATTACTCTCAAACTTTCTAAAGGTCATCCAACATATGTCAAAAGCACACTGAAAAACTAAGATTGACTAGAACCCTACAGCAAATAGGCATGATGGCTGAATTCTGGAACAGAAAAGAGTGATATTTTTAAGCCGTTTCATTGTTCTGAACAAGGAAATTCATCAGCCTCCCTGCAACCTCAAGCGGTGGTTTTCAACAACCTTTCATCCCCATCCTCTAGTGATGGACGTGAGGTGTAATGGTTTCAGTTTGATCGGGTCAGGCAGTTCACAGAACTGCAATTTGACTGAAGTGTTACTGTGAATGAAGGTTTCTTTTCAGGTTATGGACATAACCAGACTAAGTTGAACCTGGGTGGTCAGAGTAGTAGCAGAGGCTATGGTCTGCGTTCATTGCCATAAATTGTGACCCATTCAATGGGCAAAAGGCTATAATAAAACTACCAGAAAGTAATGTGGATACTGTAGATAACTGAATGTAAAGCTGGAGTATAATACAAAAAGATATACACAGGCAGTTTAAGGGAAAAAAGTGCACAATTAAGTGTTGTTAATGTAAAACATTTTCATTTCTAAAATAAAATATACTTCAGACAATAATGAAATCAGAAAAAAGTCAGAAGGTGATGAGTGAGCAATTTCATCTTGTTACCTTCTGTACCATGTTTAAAGGATATTTACTCAGAGGGGAAACCTGACCACATCCACTGTGACGGCTAATAGTGATTTTTGGTTTCAGGTCTTCCAAATCTTGACTCATTTGGCTGTTGCAATCTCTTTCAAGCATGGAAGGGCAAATTCTGTGTGCACCAATATAGATTTTCTGAATCAGTGTAGCTGGGGGATTCGTTATTAAAGCAGTGATAGTTTCCTTCATCCTTTCAGACTGGTTAGTGTTCAGTGCTTTAGAGAATCTGTGGACCTGGTTCTCTCAATGGACAAAAATCAACTAATTTACTAGCAAAGACTTTTTTCCATAATGTTCCTATTCTTACAGTGCTTTCTACACAAAAACTTCTTTTTACTGAAAGGTGCAGATTCTGCCCCAGTCCAGATCAACAAGTCTGTGCTCTGGAGACACAACTACATTTTTTTGGAAGCTAATCAAGAACAAGATGCTGACATAGCCTATTTCTGTTTAATGTCTCATCCAATTTCCTAGCATAGTAGATATTGTCTCTAATTTTAAGATACTACTGTTATCTCTTCACATGTTAGCATCAGGAAAGGTTTGAATGAATGAGCCATTTTGCATTGTAATTTTGCCTTTTAGTAGAATCATAGAATCATAGATTCGTTATGATTGGAAGAGACCTCAAAGATCATCAAGTCCAGCTGTACACCCAACTCCACCATGCCCACTAAACTCACTAAACCATGTCTCGAAGTGCCACATCTAAACATTGCTTTGAACACCTCCAGGGATGGTGACTCCACCACCTCCCTGGGGACCCCATTCCAATGCCTAACGACTCTTACAGTGAAGAAGTTCTTCCTAATATCCAACCTGAACCTCCCCTGGTGCAACTTGAGACTGTTTCCTCTTGTCCTATCACTAGTTACTGGGGAGAAGAGACCAGCTCCTACCTCACTACAACCTCCTTTCATGTCATTGTAGAGAGCGGTCAGGTCTCCCCTCAGCCTACTTTTCTCCAGACTAAACCACTCCAGCTCCCTCAGCCGCTCATCATAAGACTTTTTCTCCAGGCCCTTCATCAGCTTCATTGCCCTTCTCTGGACATGCTCCATCAGCAAAATGTCCTTCTTGTAGGGCAGGGCCCAAAACTGGACACAGTACTCGAGGTGCAGCCTCACCAGCGCTGAGTACAAAGAAGAAGAACCTGAGATTGTCAGTAATCTTTATTAAAATAGTTTTCAACATAAAAGATAAGAGAACAAAATATTCTGGAATAGAATTTTCTGTTATAAATGAATTATAAACAAATTATTTTTAATTCTATTTGGAAACTTCAAAAAACTAAACTGTGCGGAAGGAGATTTTGTCAAAATTTTAAAACAAATAAAGAAAAATATGAAAACCATGAATTGTGCCAACCACAAAGAAATAGAATTGTGCAAACATACACTACACTATATTTCTATTTCCACAATATAACAAACTAGTTTTCCTTCTCCTCACTCTCCGAAAAGGTGGACGAGATGTGTAAGGATCATTTCTATTGCTCTTCTATCTGCTTTCTCTTGGTTTACACTATCTTGTTTGACAGACAGGCACTGGAACCACATGCTGAAACCACTATTGAATTTCTTCAATTTGGATTTTTTTTTTTTTTACAATAGGATCTATTTTTACAATTGGATCTGTTTTTACAGTTGAAAGAAGATATCTGGGTTTCAGTCATCAGCACCTAGTCTTGCACCATAAGCTAAAGAGATGCATCAAATTTATTTTTAGGAATACAGAAACAATCCCTTCTGCTTTGAAAGATGCACTCACTTTGAATGAGAGTGGAGATGTGGATTAGTGTTGGGTTGGAGAAGTTGGATGAGTTGGCAGAGGGAAGAGGGAGAGACAGCTCTAGTGGGGTCTCAAAGTTTCACCTAATCTACCAAGGTGGTCACTGGACCACGTCTAGCAGTTCCAAAGCTCTGCAAAGCACCACGTGCTGGTTTTAGCTGGGACAGAGTTGTATTTCTTCATAATATCTTGTACAGTGCTATGTTTTGGACCTGTGCTGAAAACAGTGTGGATAACTTGGGGATGTTTTAGTTATCGCTAAGCAGTGCTTACACAATATCAAGTCATTTACTGCCTCTCATGGTGCCCTGGAAGAAAGATGGGGATGCACAAGAAGATGGAAGGGAAGACAGCCAGGACAGCTTTCCCCAAATGATTAAAGAGGTGTTCCATACCACATGGTGCCATGCTTAAAAAACTTGGAGGGATGAAGGCTGGCAGGAGCTGCCTTTGCTTGGGCGCTGGCTGGGCATCAGTCGGTGGTGAGCAACTGTTTTCTTTTGCATCGCTTGTTTTTCTTGGGTTTGGTTTTCTTGCTCTTTTTTATTTGGGGGGAGGGGGGGTGTCCCTCCTTTTTTTAATTATTAATTATCCCAACCACGAGTTTTTGGACTTCTACCTTTCTGATTCTTCCCCCTATCCCTCTTGGGGAGAGTGAGCAAGTGGCTGTGGTGCTTAGCTGCCTACCAGGATTAAACCATGACACACCACTACCCTGCATGTGTCCTCATGCATTTTACAGCCCCTAGTTCTCTTCAACCAGTCCTCCCCACTCCATAATGCCTACTCAATTCTCCTGGCATCTGCCCATTTAGCCTTCTCTACAACTACTGCAAACATATTCTTTAGTTTTTCCTGCACTTCCTTAACTTAGCATCCACAAAATACTCTATCTGTGAAGGCTGTGACTGTCAATCAATATTGTATTTAGAAGGTCAGTGATCTTTCAAAATAAGAAAACAGTGAAGTCAGGGCACAGTAAACAGGCATCTTAGGTTGACTGTTGCTATGACTGAAGGTAAGAAATTTTTATAGATTGCTTTTTTACATGGGCAGAGTAGGAATCACTACTGTTTGGGACACATTGATACTTTCAAAAATGAAAATTTTACCAAAAGAGATAGCTTTTACAAAATGCGAAGGGCTTGACTCAGTGATGTCAATGGGATCAAGACTGGACTTCTGGTTTATCTGGCTCTTCAGGCAATGAGAAAGCTCATTTAGATATACAAAACAGATGTAAACGAGAGCTTTGCTAAACTCTCTTGTAACAAGCTTCATAATCACAAAAGTTTGCATGCCTAATAGAATTTAATATTTTTAATATAATTTTATATTTCAGTGTAGGATTGCATATATAGGTTTAATGCTATATCTTCTTCATACATTGGAGACTTTTATTTTCCTTTCAACCAATGTAATTCAACTTATACCAAAAATACAGCAAAGGTGACAATTTTAAGTTTTATATGTATAAAGGAGTCCTATTTTGAGAACTAAAAAATGTAGCTTTGTGGGCATAAAAAAAAAAGAAATTATTCATGTTTCATTTCATTTGATCCTAAACAAAATAACACACAGTTGATATCTTTCTACAAAACCTATTTGCCAATTTCTTTTCCTGCTAAAGGAACAAAGAATGATCAAAAAAAAGATTAACATGGTAAAATGGGCTCTATTTATTGATCTAGAAACAGAATCTAAGGAAGCACAAGTGAAGAGAGGAATTCCTGTTACTGTACTATGCTACCACACATTTTAATTTTAAAATAGAATTTGTAATATCTCAGCCTGTCCCTCTGGCAATCTGCAGACTTCCTGAGGTAGTAAAACAGGTAGGAAAACTTAAGATTGGGAATCATTATCAGAGTTTCAACCACAGTGACTGAGAGACAATCACAGCAAGACTAGGGATGCCATGGAGGCTTCATCCTCAGGAATACTCAGAACTGAACTCAACAAAGCCCTGAGCAACCTCATCTGCCTTTGAGGTAAGTGGTGGTATTAGTGAGGTCCGGACTTAATTAATTCTGGATGTCTCCTCCCACCTCTTCTTGACTCTATGACCACAGTTGTTTACAAGCACAGCAAGCACAAGACAATCTGTAGTGAGTTTGTTAGTAAAAATACACAAATTGAGAACTAAAATTAGTTTTAAAGCCAAGATCAAAAGGTTGATTGGAAACTAAAATAGTCATAAAAGTCTGATTTTCCTTCTTGCCCCAGAAAGGCCAGCAGTCCAAGTGTTTTATTCTGTCAATTGTCAATTGTTTAGAGTTCTGAAATAGGAATGGCAATCACTTTTCTTTCCTTTGGTGAAACGGATACATAGGGTAAATTACAATTATAGGTAAAAAAATAGGATATATGTTGATGATCTTACTATGCAAAGGTATCCAGTCAGTTGTAGAATGATGTTTTTGGTTGACAAGTCTGACAAAAAATGTTATGCTGGACACTGGCTATGTTTTGTTATCTATAAAATTCTCTCATCTTTGCTTCTCTGTCTTTGTCAGGGTGGACATATCTGGGTAGATCTCTTACCAACAGATAGTTTTAGTGCCAAGAGAGTAAAACATCTGTGAGGCAACACATCTAGGACAGGAGTTAGGCAGTGAAAGCCAGAAAGAAACACACATAGAAGAAGAGGGCAGATTCAGGACACATTTCTTTCACTTCATAGTGATAGTCCAACATCTCCAAACATACCTGGTTTATGGGAAAAATTGTTCCAGGGATGAAGTACTGGACTGCCAACTTTTCTTTTCCCCCCTACTGTGGGATTCACAGGGAGTGTTGCGAGTGACCTTGAACAACACAGCCTTGAAGGAAATAGTCTGAGAAAGTAATGAAGCAAGCGCAGAAAGTGAGCTGAAGATAAAAATGTTTTGAAGCACAGCTGTGAGACCCAAACTAGAAGGCATGTGTCTTGATTAACAGCACCAATTAAAAGCTTAGCCGTGGCGCGTGGACAGCAGGGGTTAACCAATCCAAGAACAAACTAGGGCGCATGGACAGCTAGTGAATCTATATAAGCACAAACCTGTAAACAATAAAGGTCTTTGGTTTTACCCGCGCCAGAGTCCGTGAATCAATCCCTACACCCTACCACTCTTAACAACTCATTTCCCATGCTTCCACACCAAAAGCACTATTTCATTAAGCTGAACCTATAGCACATCAGTTTTAATCCCCTGATTTTACAGTTTGTGGGATATATCTGGTCGTTTTGTTTAACTCAACCTATGTCCTTGTTTTCTTTTGTCTCCCTACACAGCACCATACTTCATTGCCAAAAGCTGGAGGATTGCACAACTTTCACCAAACTGACAAATGACAGAAACTTCTGAGACCTTCACGCAAATGTGACCTTAAATGGAAAACTACCTTAGTCCAGTGAGTAAGGGCCTTTATAAACTGTTCTCAACCAGCTGGTGCTGAACCTACCAGTGAATGCCACCAATCTGCTTCAGAGGGATTTCTGTCCTGCATCCCTCAAAAACGACAGTGTTCAACTGCCTCCCAGATTTTGTTCCGCTCAGGTCTGGATTTATGTAAACAACTTATCTAGGCCAAAGAAACACAATTTGTGTGCTGCATGAGAAATGTACATTATCCAGTATTCTACTATTTTAGTATGCAATAGGAAGGGGAGATTTTTTTCTAGTTATTTTTCTCAAGTGAAACTTATCCAGAGATGAAAAAAATTAAATAGTGACATTATCTATTTTAAAATATACCAGAAAAGACAGATAGTTTTCCTTAATGCATTCCCAAACACCATATTTGAAATTAAGACGATATAACTGCCACTATAATCAAAGAGCAGAGGAAGCATATGGGAAGCCTACAAAGATGAAAGTGAAAAATGTTGGTTAGCTCTAAACTGCTTTAAGTCTTGCATGCAGCAAAAAAACACATACTGCCAATCAGAAAAAAAAAAAAAAGCAAATAGCAGATTTCAGTGTCTTTATCACTATAGACAACCAAGCAACATCAGTGATAAGATTTGGCCCTATATAAAAGAGGTAGCACTGCATGAGATGCCAAGAGAATAACTAAAGAGTTTTTAGGAAGCTGATTCTCTGTTGTGCGATTACAGAGGCGATGGGACCCTCAGGAATGTCCTAATGGTCAAGCAATAAATTTCATATTTGATGTTAGAGAAACAAAGACGAAGACAAAAAAATATAGATACAAGCCAAGCGTGACTATTTGAATATTGAAAAAAAAGTAAATTTAGATGCCTGCAGTATTATGGAATTAAAGAAGAAACAACATGAAAAAAAAAAAAAAGATCATCCTTGTGGTATTGTAGTACCTCATAGTATATATTGACAGAAAATGTCCTATGAATAAGAATTTGGGCAAGTAATCCCACAGGAGCAGGCCAGAACCTCCCTCCCATCTGACAACTAGGAACTTCATTTTGATTTCCAGTTTCATGGTCTTCAAGTTTATTTATACCCACATGTTCTTGTGTCAACATTGTTCTGTATTTTAAATAGCTTTGTTTTCTTCTGTGGTGTTTATTATCCCATAATATTTATAGAGAGCAATACATATCTTGTCAGCCTTCATTATGCTAGGCCAAACAAGTAAAGCTGGTTTTATCCTCTCTGGCATGCTGGGCATGGTCAAGGCAGTAGTGACTTATCTTCTTGTCAGCTCATTAGCAGGACTAGGTTCTTCTTCCAAAATCCCCAAAACACACACTCATCTATTTTTTGTGGTTTTTTCCTTGATATAAATATGCATAAGATAATATGTAGTGCCCTCCTCAACCATTTACCAGGACTCCTTTTGCCTTTTTCTCCAAACAATTAGGATTTTTTTTTAACAATTATAATACTAACTTTACTGCGACTACCAATATCACTAATATTGCTTCATTGTTCGGTAAAGATAAGATGAAACATTCACAGAAAGCCTAGACAGCATAGCCCGGAGTTTAGTACATATTTTCTCTTTGTTGTGTCTGTAACTAAAAGTGATCTTAGAATCTCACATGTTTAATAGCCATATATTCAAAATGCTGATGAAGACACAGGTCACATTCAAACTTGTGCTGAACTGGGAAACAATTTCTTACTGTGTAGAACATCCAAGCTCTAAACAGCAGGTCTGAACTTTGCCTATTTATCCAGCAAGGGTCAGCTGGAAGATTATAAGCCAAACCTGGATGTCAGACCAAACCCAAAGCGAAGTCTTCCAGCTCATCAAACTCCAAGAAAATTAGTACTTTAGGTTGCTGCCTAGGAAAACAAGTTATATGTTCTTGGAATAAACCACCTTTTTCCACATCATAGAATCATAGAATCATTTAGGTTGAAAAAGATCCTTAATACCATCGAGTCCAACCATTAACCTGACACTGCCAAGCCCACCGCTAAACCATGTCCCTAAGCACCACATCTACACATCTTTTAAATACCTGCAGGGATGGGGCCTCCACCACTTCCCTGGGCAGCCTGATCCACTGCTTGCCCACCCTTTCAGTGAATAAATTTTTCCTAATACCCAATCTAAACCTCCTCTGGCGTAACTTGAGGCCACTTGCTCTTGTCCTGTCGCTCCCTACTTGGGAGAAGGCACCGACCCCCACCTGCTACACCCTCCTTTCAGATTGTTGTAGGGAGCGATCAAGTCTCCTCTCAGCCTCCTCTTCTCCAGGCTAAACACTCCCAGCTCCCTCAGCCGCTCCCCATCAGACTTGTGCTCCAGACCCTTCACCACCTCCGTTACCCTTCCCTGGACTCGCTCCAGCACCTCAAGGTCTTTCTTGTTGTGAGGGGCCCAGAACTGAACACAGCACTCGAGGTGCGGCCTTACCAGTGCCGAGTACAAAGGGACGATCACTGCCCTGGTCCTACTGGCCACATTATGTCTGATACAGGCCAGGATGCCGTTGGTCTTCTTGGCCACCTGAGCACACCACCGGCTCGTATTCAGTGACTGTTGACCAATGCCCCCAGATCTTTTTCTGCTGGGCAGTTTACAGTGAGTCCAAACCATCAAAGTCCAAACCTTTTTTTCTGAAACAATAAAGACCAGAGAAAGAAATTAAAACTCTTCATGTAGTCAAATCAATGGAGAAAGAAATAGCATGTTTCATTTAAAGGTCCTTATCTGTTCTAGTTCTCAAATATTCCCTTCTCATCTGTTAGATGTTAGTTCTTGTAATACATCAAAGATCTTGGGGTTTTTTGCATCTGCTTAGCTGAATAAACTCCTGAAGCCTTATATGTTATATACTCTTTTTAATAGTCATAAAAGGGACAACAAAATACAGGTGTTATAAAGAACATGCAGATCTCCGCCAGGATCCTTAATTTTTCTACTGTGTGGAAAAGAAGATTGCCAGAGATCAGAAAGTCGCAAATAAAGTTTAGCATTCTGTGGTGTGAAACATTCATGCCATATGGGACAAAAAGTATGTTATCGTACTGACTTCATAGTACCCTGTTTGCAGACATGAAGCCTTCTGCTACCTAAACCAGCATAGTAAAATGGGAATTATTAAATACTGATACGAAAACATACGCTTATCCAACTTCTAGAACTAGGGATTTTAAAATGTAAGTATGTTTTATAACACTGCTCTTAAATGAAAACACAACAGATTCAAAGGTTCACTGGAAATGCTTTTACAGTATTTTGACAAAAGCAGGAGTAGGAAATACTCTGAGAAGGTTACAAAACTGTCAGAAGTAAACAAATTGCTTTACGATTCAAGAAAAAAAGATTATCTGTTGAATACTGAGCATTTGCTTTAATGGTACATTTGGTGTATTTTTCTGTCATCTTTGATCATCATTGTCCTGGTTTGGCTAAAACAG